>NC_133666.1:554507300-554807300 GCF_037893015.1 Macrotis lagotis | reverse complement strand
CACCAGTGATATCACTAAGTAATATTCATGAAAACAATCCTGTACTGAATAAGAAAAAGAGTATCAATGGAGTAACTGTGAAATACAATATAAAGAAATAAAGAAGCACAGTGATTGTATAGTATTTGATAAACTCAGAGATCTCAATTTATGGTGCAACAGTTCACTATTTGACAAAAACTTCTGGGAAAATTGGGAATTATTTTGATAAAAGTTGGACATAGATCTATATTTCACAACATATACCAAGATAAACTCAAAGTGAATATATGAATTAAACATTAAAGGGGAATGTCATAAGCAAATTAGTGGAGTATGGAGAAAATTATATCTATGTATGGGGGAAGAGTTTATGATTGAGAGGTTCACAAGAGGTAAAATGCATAATTCCTTTATTATATAAAATTAAAAAATTTTACACAAACAAGACCAATGATTATATAAAATTTAAAAGTTTTGCACAAACAAGACTAATGCAATTAAAATGAAAGAAAAAAAACAGAAACCTGGGGAGGAGGATCTGTATATCAATTTTCTCTGACAAAGTTCTTATTTCTCAAATCTATAGGGAACCAAACCAAATTTAATGTTTATCATCCATCAATTGATAGTCAAGAATATAAGCAATCAGTTTTCAAAGGAAGAAATCAAAATTATAGTCATATGATAAAATGCTCTAAATTACTAATAATTTTTAAAATGCAAATTAAGATGAATATGAGGTACCACTTCACACTCATCAGATTGAATTAGATAACAGGAAAGAAAAATGACAAATATTTGAGGGGATGTGAGAAAATAGGTATACTAATTCATTGTCGGTAGAATGTGAATTAATCCCAACATTCTAAAAAACAATTTGAATCTCTGCCCCCAATGCTATTAAATTAAAATACCTTTTGACCCTACAAGCTTTATACCTCCAAAAAAAGATAAAAAGAAAAGGAAAAGGACCCATAGGAACAAATATTTTATCAGCTTTTTTGTGGTGGCAAAGAGTTGGAAACTGAAGGAATGTCTATTACCTAGGGAAGGGTTGAACAAGTGAGATGGAATAATATAGTGCCATAAGAAATGATGTGGATAATGGTTTAAGAAAAACCTGGGAAGATGAGTATGAATTAGTGCAAAGTGAAATGAGAGAACCAAGAGAACAATTTAAACATGCCAGTAATATTTTAAAGATAACTGTGAAAGACTTAGTAACTGACCTACCACAATTCCAGAGGACTCACGATGAAAAATGCTCTCTACCTCTAGGTAGAGAACTGAAGGATAAATTGAAGCATATTTTTTCCTCGTTTTTTTTCTTTTGCTTTAGAACATGGCTAGAGTGTTTTTGCATGACTTTATATTTGTAATGGGTTTTGTATTTCTAGGTTTCTTAAAGAGGAAAAAATTCTAGAACTAGAAATAAAATAAAATTGAATTAAAAATAAAATATAAGCACATGAACCTAGAGAAATATAAAAAATGCAAACGGGCAATTATTAGGATAAATAAGGATAAATTATTTAGATGCTAGTATGGGGAGATGATATAAATATCCTTTCAGAACCTTACTATTATCAGGAGTCAGAGAGCGTATAATAATTCAGAGGATCTGATAGTGGTTTTGTTGTTTCGATTATCTTAAAAGAAGAATGTTAAGGAAAGGATAAAAGAATACTCTAGGGGAGAATTGGGAGAAAAAGAGGGGAAAAAATTATCTCAGATAAGCAGAGTATATACGGAGAAGGTTATACCAACAAAAGAAGGGCTAAGGACAGGTTTCACTTGTCAGCCACCTCTCTGCATTTTCTATTTAGCTATACTCCTTGGGACTACCCCCTTCTAATTTCATCTTTTTCACTTTCTTTTCTGCTGTCTTTCCCCAATAGATTGTAAACTTCTTGAGAGCAGGGACTCTCTTTCTCATATTTACATCCCCAGTGTTTAGCAGTGACTCACACATAGAAGGTGTTTAATAAGTGTTTATTGAATGATTTATTTGAACTAGTCAAGGAAGGAAGAATACACACACACATACACACACACACACAGACACAGACACACACACACACACACACACACACACACACACACACCCTAAATAAAGTCATTGAAGAGTCAGATATGATTGAAAAACAATTGAGAATGGATCTCAAATTGGGGGTTAAAATAAAAGATCAGAACCTGTGATTGAGTTCTTTGGAAGGAGGAAAAAGCAAGTCAGAGACTAGTACTAAGTTAATTTATTGTTCTTTATATAGTATAATATAGTTTATTCTCCTTTATATAGTAAATGCAGCAAACAAAGAGAAGGAAAAGTAACAGAGAAGAGGATGGAAGTACATCAATAACAGTAATTGCTATAAATATCAATGGGATAAGATCACCCATAAAACAGAAGAGTACAGCAAAATTGGATTAGAAAACAGAATCCTATCATATGTGGCTTATAAGATAAACATTATCAACATAAGGATTCATACAGAATTAAAATAAGAGTCTAGGATAAACTATTATACTTTATTTGAAATTTAAAAAAAGGCACTTATGATTTCAAACAAGGAAACAGCAAAATTCAATTTAAAAAGACAATCAGGGAAACCACATCTTGCTGGTAGACAATATCAATGCTAAGTACAATTCTGGCTTAATATTTAAGTGATTAAAGGAAAAGTTAAAATGAATCATGAAGAGAAACAGTAAAACTTTAATAATAGGGGCCCTTTCACATATAATCAAAAAATAAATAAGAAAAAAATTAAGGATTTGAATGTACTTTTAGAAAAGCTAGACATGATGGACCTTTGAAGTTCACTGAATAAGAATAGAAAGGAGTATTTATATTTCTTATCTGGGCAGGGCAATGATATCAATATAAATTTATATATTTAAGAATAATTACAAAAACCAACCAAATATCAGGACACAAGAACTCCACAAACAAATGTAGAATACAGAAAAATTAAACACATTCGAATACAAATTTAGTAAAAAAATCATGTTCAGTAAAGGACTCCTAAAGAAAAGTGTAAAAGTTATCAGGAACCTAAATAACTTAATCCTAAAGAATTGACTGATCAAAGAATTAATTTTTTAAAGAAATAATAATTCATTAAAGATAACCAAATAGTTACAGGGTTTTTGCAACTACTGTAATTAACTCTAAAAATACCAAAGAGCTGACATGGGTTATCACAACCACAGTTAACTCTGAAAAATAAAATAATCAAAAAGCCAACAGTGGTCATAAGCTAAAAGCTTTCTTTATTCTTTTGGAGGTAGAAAATTAGACACATGGGCTGGGGTCTCCTCTAGAGGAGACCCAAGGCAAATGTTGATATATATATATATATATATATATATATATATATATATATATATACACACATATATATATATATACACACACACACACAGACATACGTGTGTGTGTGTGTGTGTGTGTGTGTGTGTGTGTGTGTGAGAGAGAGAGAGAGAGAGAGAGAGGAGAGAGAGAGAATGAGAGTTATGACTTTACAAAAGAATCAAACAGTATGGTGTAGCCGTGGTGAGGCATAAGGTTGTCTAGTGACAAAATGTCCATTCATAGCAGGGTTTTGCTTGTCCAAGCTTGGGACCATCAGTTCTATGATTTAGTTGCAGAAGAGTTTGATGCAGAGGATAAGCACAGAGGATTGTTGTTTTACCAAGCTTAAGGTACAGCTTGCTCTGGAAAACAGGGTGTCTTCTGATAGTAAAAAGTGGGGGGTGGTCTTGGCATAGGGATTCTGATACAATTACATAGTCTTTAGGAAAATTTTATCTCTAAACACTTTAATGAAAGTGACAAGAGAAATTGATGGACTGGACATCTAACAATAACAGCAACTAGAAAACCAAAATATTTAAAATTCCTAAATACCAAAATATAATCCAAAAAAATCCCTAGAAAATAAACTGCAAATTTGACTTTTTAAAAATCTAAAAGGGACGGTCAGGTGGCGCAGCGGATAGAGCACCGGCCCTGGAGTCAGGAGTACCTGGGTTCAAATCCGGTCTCAGACACTTAATAATTACCTAGCTATGTGGCCTTGGGCAAGCCACTTAACCCCATTACCTTGCAAAAAAAACAAAAACAAAAACAAAAAAAATCAAAAAAATCAAAAAGACAAAATTACCAATATCAAAAACGAAAAAGATAAATTCACAACCAATGAAGCAGTCAAAAAATTAGCAGAAACTATTTTACACAATTATATATTCTGAAAATTGATAGGCCAAATTGAATGGATAAATATTTACAAATATAACAACTTCTGTCAGGGTTTAGATGGCTTCAAAGCCCCTTGGTATTTCTAGTTCTTCCTAGTTTAGAAAAAGAGTAACTTGAGGTCAATTCTCAAAAAAAGAGGTAGGGTGAAGATTTTTCACCCACAATGACCATTACTATGGACAAGTTTTGGATGATTCTCAGGAAGAATGAGAAGTAGCATTTGTCCCATGGCAGTGGCAGGACTAGGGTAGCACCTAGTGTCTACCATAGTTGCAGTTCCCTTCTGTAAGATCATGGATCTAAATGGACATGTGGTAGAATGATATGACTGTTTGTTTTATTATTGGCACTGGACCCTGTAATAGGAGTAAAGAAAGATACAAGGCAGCTGAGAGGAACAGGCAGACCCTGTACTGTCCCAGCCTTATTTCCATTGTGTTATTTTTAAATTTATTCTGTAAAAAGTATATTTGTGAATTTAATACTATTTCGTATAAAAATATCTGTAATTGACCTTGTACTTATGTTGTTGGATGTTCTTTTGATTGCAATGAGGGTACAAGTGGGAGCCAGGCAGGAGAGAAGGATCTTTCATAGTACCAGACTGAGAACCCTACCCTTTTGTCAGAGGTTTGCTTTCTAACTGGGTGTATAAGTATGAGTTTTTCATCACTGCCCTCAAAATGGTAGAATTACTATTAATTCAAGTCCTATTTTATGAAACTGCCTCATAGACAGAAGTCAAGGTTACACACAAATATATAAAGTTCATATTACAGAAAAAGAAGTAAGTCATAAATGAACTCCAAAAGAAAAAATTCCAGGTCAGATGAATTCACAAGCAAATTCTCTAAAGCATTTGAAAATGATTTCAATATTCCATAAAACTTATACTATGTTTCCTGTTTAGTTTCCCTAAATGAGGATGACAGGATCCCCAATCTGTATTCAATATGCAATTTAGATATTGGGTATAGAGTATCCCTTTTCACCCACCACAGAAAATTTGCAAAGGACTCACATGAACTCCTGAGTAAACATAATATGTGCAGAAAGTCCATTAGACTCTCCCCTGGAGGTAAGGACATGGGCAAGGATGTCATGTCCAAGAGTGATATTGGCAAGGTCTAGATCTCTTGCCACCTCACCCATGGCTTTGGTCCTCGGGCTTCTAAATTTAGGAACCTTCAGTCTCATAAAATCTCATACATGGGCTTGCCCCTAAAACTGAGAAAATTTGCTCTCCATATTGACTTCTTGGGCCATGTGCAACTCTGATATACAGGAACTCTGACCTATCCTTAGAAAAAGAGGAAGAAAGGCAGAAGCCTTTAAGAAACTAGGTCCCATCTCAGGTCACCTGGCTCATGGTAGACAATAAATGTTTATTGACTGACTGATTGATTGACTAATATCATTGACTCAACCCATTGCTATTGTGCTTCCTCCCCTTTTCAAAAAGAAATGATCAGATAAAATTTATTTTAGTCAGTGAGTCTTACATAGCTTTTAGAGTATTTGCTAAAGTGGGTAGCTAGGTGCCACAGTGCATATAACACCAGGTCTGGCATCAGTAAGATTCATCCTTTAAGCTAAAATCTGACTTCACTAGCTGTGTGGCCCTGGACAGATCACTTAACCCTGTTTGTTACTGTGTTCCTATTTGTAAAATGAAAGGGAGAAGGAAATAGCAAACTACTCCAGTATCTTTACCAAGAGACACCCAAATGGGGTCACAAGACTCAGACACTACTGAAAAATTCCTGAACAATTGAACTGAAATCTATGAAATGGAGAACATGGATATAAGTAGCTGAGTCATCTTCTGATACAGTCATTCATCCATTCAATTACTCTGGAGATCAGAGAGGAGTCACCTCTGTGCAGTGAGAATATAGAACACAAAGCTCCCTGAGGATCAGGTTCCTTGTGAAATAATATATTCTAACCAAGGATGTGCTGGTCAATATTTAATAACGATGACCATTAAGTTTAATCTAAATTTTAAACATTTTCTTTATTACTTATTTATATCAATGAATGAACAAAAGAATAAATCAGGTTGTAATGGTGATATTCAATAAGATACCAATCCATTTAAATCACAAATCTTAGATGAAACACAAAATGTCTTTTTAACTGGAATGATATTGCACTAGAATTGTTTTGGATAGACTGAGAAAACTTGGCTATATGTCAGGAATCATCAATAGATTATCTTTTCTTTTTTGGAGGCAGTTGAGGTTAGACAATTTGGAGGCAATTGAGGACTTGTCCAGAATCACACAGCTTGTAAGTGTCTGAGGTCAGATTTGAGCTGTAGATCCTCCTGATTTTATCTACTGATGTCACCTAACTGCCCCATTGTAAATTATCAAAAGAGATTCATCTGAAAGGTTGGAGCTAAACTTTCTGAAAGGGAACAAACAGTTTGGGATTAGAAGGGATAAGCCTCAGCTCTGACTTCAGCCTTCCCTCATCTCCTCTGATGAAGGAAGACTTTATAAACTTCAAAGGACCAGAGAATATTGAACTTCCCACTCTTCCAATGGTTTACTAGTGGTATCCTGGATTGGCTGGTAGTCATGTCTGCTTTGAGAGCCAAGGACAAATTGGATGCAGATTCACCATGTTCCTGAGTGTTCCTGAGCACTCCACAAATGAGAAAAAAGTCTCTTTGCATATTTGCTTTTCAAGCTGAAATCTTCCTGGACTCTGTATACTGGTAGGAGATTGTTATCAACTTTAAGGGATATTTCTGTAGATGTATATACATATTGTTACATATCATTTACATTTGTAAACACAATTGTTTGGGTTGATCATCAGTGTTCTATCCTCACTTTTATTGTCATTCTCTAAGAATTTGATTATATTCTGTTCTTGGTTTTTATACAAAGTGAAGATGATGTTTGTCCTTCATTCTCAAAGAAAACCGTGACATCAGTGAGGTGATGCCATGGCAAGCACATGATTTGAATTGGAGTGAGGGGGTGCTGGGCTAAGTCACCAGCCTCACTATCTCCTCCAGAGCCATCTGGGTCCAGTGAACAGTTATGAATTGGGATGACTAGGGATGCCTGGATGTGAGGTAATCAGGGTGAAGTGATTTGTCCAAGGTCACACAGCTAGTAAGTCAGATGTCTGAGGTTAGATTTGAACTCCTGTCCTCCAGACTCCACGGTCAGTCCTCTATCTTACTCCTTACTCTATCTTACCACCTGGTTGCTCTCTTATACAAAAGTAGAATTAAGATGAAAGGAGAGCCTATAATATTACTAAATTTAGTCGTATTATCCACAATGACCTTAGGGACAGTCCCTTATTATTTGTTGTTGTCATCATTGTTATTCAATCATTTCTGTTATGTCCAACTCTTCATGATCTCATTGAATTCTGTCAAAGGGTTTTTTTCTTGGCAAAGATATTGAAGTGATTTGCCATTGGTAAACAGAGATTAAGCCCAAAGCTCTATCCACATTATATTTAACTTTTAAGGAATTTATGAAAGTATCCAGAAAAAGTGGATTATGATAATGCTGGATCAATCATTTGAAAACTTGAATTCTAATCCAGTCTCTCTCAAGACTACTCACCAATAAAATGGAAATAATACTACCTGTCTACCTTACAGGATGATTGTGAGGATAAAATATCATAATGTATGTGAAGATGTTTTGTAAACTATAAAAGTACTATGCAGATATAAAGGATTTAAATACCACAAATCATTAGTCACAAGGCAGGGGCTTTAAAAAAAAGTTTTGTTTTTGTCTTTACGTATTAGGAATATACTACCAATAACTCCAAGAATCTTCAATACATCGTTGGAGTTCTTGGGTTCATGACCAGACTGTGAACCCTAAAGAAGCCCCCAAAGCAGTCATGTTCTTCAATGATTCTCCCAGACCAATCAGTCGGTAAGCAGAGAGAAGAGAGACCTGAGCTACACAAACCCTCCAGGGAGCTATTCCAGTCCCAGAGGCATATAACTCTCCCTGATTATTTGGATGTTGCTCTGGGAGTATCTGCAATCTGTGGATGATAGACTACAATTACAAGGAGGAATTGCCTCCCTTTGTTATCCTCCCATTTCTTCTTGCAGGCAGTCAGTTTAAGAGGAAGGAGTGAAGGGTGAATAACTAAACAACAGGCAGTCACTTAGGCTCCCTTTTCCTCATCTGTAAAATAGGGATAATAATAAATTCAGGAAGTTATCGTGAGGACTCAAACCTAAAAGCCCTAAATAAATGTTATTGATTCTCCATCTCTTTCTCTCATTCCAAATTAACTAAAACTGAGATTGTAAATGCAAATTTATCTACCTCCCTAAACTAGCCAGGATTCTTTTGTTTTACAGATCCATTTCAAAGAGATAGTTGAATAAGGTTAGATCTGGGTTTCAAACTTTAACCAAGTCCCTTGTGCCAAGGTAGGGCTATGTGAATGCTTTAAAAATGTAACAAAGCCTGGCTTCCTTAGCACCTTCTTCTATTCTACTTTCCCCAGTGTTGAAGCCAGTGGACTTTTTGGCAGAGAGACTGTGGTCTGGCACAAGGAAAAATCAACTCCATTTAGATATGGGAAAGTCCTGGTGCCAGCTTGCTTGGAACAGCTAAGTGGGTCCTCTGTAAATAGAAGTGCATTCCCAAGAGCATCAGAGTTGGGAGCAATAGGCAAGATACAAAGAGGAAGGTTTAGGTTCAATGTCAGGAACAATCTCCCAACAGTTACCCCAAAATGAGTTGTCTCAGGAAGTAATGGACTCCCCCTCACTGGGGATCTCCAAGCAAAGTCAGGTTAGCCATTTGACATATATATAGTAGATGCCTATTCAGGCAAACATTGAATTAGAAGGACGCTAAGATCCCTTCCAACTCAGTTACTGGGATACTATGGTCTTTGATATTGCCCTCTCTCTGTTCTGAGACTCAAAGATCAACAAACATTTATTAAGCATCTACTGTAAGCTAGGCAATTGTGAGATGTGCAAAAAAGAGGCAAAAACAGACCCCTGCCCTCAAGGAATTTACAATCTAAAGATCCTCCTTTAGATAACTAATGAACAAATAGGAACAAACAAGCTATATAACAGATAAAAAAGGAATTAAGAGGGAGAGAAAATCCAAGAATTGAAAAAGGGAACAGCTTCCTCTTAATCCATTTATAGTTAGACCACATATTCAACCTATCTTAAAGAATTAAACTTTTTAATAAGTAAAGAACTTATAGACAGATTTTCTGGATTTAAGCTACATAAAAGGACCTCTCCTAGGTTGCCTTAGGTCATTTTGAGACACCTAGGAACATTCCTAGGAATAGGAAAGTTCATGAGGAAATGTAATTTCATCCTGTCCCTTGCAAGATGCTTAAATTCCTTAGAGCATTTAGAGTCCCAAATCTTGTATGGCAGAAATACTGAGAAGCCTCTACTTAAATGCCCCATAACAAGGCAGACAGTGGGACAGCTCTTCATATTAGAAAATTTTATATTGAAATTAAATCTGCCCCCTTGTAACTTTCACCCATTGGTTTTGGAACATTTGCTTAGCCAAAGTGACTTCCTATGTCTGTTTAAAAATTTTATAATAAACAATTCATAAAAAGAAAGAGGAAAATATGGCATAAGTCCACTGGCCCCTGCAGATTACCTAGGATCTTAAACCACGTATCAAATGAAAAAAGGGTCTGTGAGCCAACTCAGCAATGTTCCACATCTCCAAGTAAGCCCTCAGGGATCAATTCAAAACCAAAAAATGTGAGTCCTCTTCCCTGGAACTGTGTACACTTCAGTGGGGAGAATTTTTTTTTTTAATGAATCTGGCCAAATGTTTCTTATTTATTTATATTCTTTTTGTACAGTGATCAGATAGTCTAGAAACTTTGTTTAGCTGTCTCTCTTCTTTTTATGATAACCTTGAAAGCTGAAATGTCAAATTTCTTCTTTATATTTTAACCCTAATTTACTTCTCCCACCTCATGTCCTCACTCCCTTCTGATGGCTTCTCAGAATCAAAGAATCAAAGAATTTGAACATTGAACAGGACCTAATCCAACCTATACCTAAAATTTATCTCTAACATACCTGACAAGTGGTCATCCAAAACTTTCCTCCAAGGAAAAGAAACCCACTGCTCCTTTAGGCAGTTCACTGTAATTAGCTGACAGCTCTAATTATTAGGAAGTTTCCTCAAAGCTAAATCTAGTACTCTGAGTTTCCACCCATCACTCCAAGTTTTGACCCTTGTGACCAATGTAATCTATCCTCAGCAAGGGAGTCCTTCAAATATGTGAACAAAGTTATTATGCACCTCCTTGTTAACATTCTTCTTTACATCAGGCTAATGGTACTCACTTGAATCTTTCAATCTATCTTCATTTGACATAAACTCAAGATCTTTTACCACCCTGGTTGCCTTCCTTTGGAGATTTTCCAGTCTGTCTGTCCATTGACTTTCTAAATTATTGTGCCCAGAACTTAATCTCAAATTCTATCTGTTCTCCTCACTCTCCAAACACCACAAACCAATCCCGCCCAGGCACCTCTGATCACACTTTTCCTTCTACCTGGCTTGACTTTCCATTTCTCCATTTATCAGAGATTTAACTGGGTCTTCACTCTGGTCTTGGCTCCTCTGTGAAGCCCACCCAGAGATCTCTTCACCCTCGGAGTACCAGCAGCGTACGTTGCTTATACGACTCAACCCTTAGGATTTACTTTTTATGCTCATGCCCTGTTTCTTCTACTATGTTATAAAGATTCATAAGCACTCAAAATAGAAACGGATATTAGGGACCATCTTGTCCCATTTGTCAACTGTGCCAGAACTGGCCTCTAATCTGTGGGAGGTTAGAGCAGCTCTGAGGTTCTACTTCCTATCTATCAGATGGTAAAGATGACAAAAAAAAAAGGGGAAATGACAAATGCAGAGGGGCTATGAGAAAATAGTTACATCTATATACTACAGGTGGAACTGTGAATTGGGGTAGCTATTCTGTAAAGCCATTTTGGAACTATGCCTCTAAACTGTGAATACTAGATAATACCACCACAAAACCAGTACTCTAAAGAAACCAAAGAAGAGCAAAGTAGTTATACAGGCAAACACATTTATTGCAACTCTTTTCAAAGAAGTTAAAAATTGGAAACCAAGGAGAGTGTCCTCCAAATGGGGAATGCCTAGCCAAATTGTGGCACATTAATGTGATGGAATATCTTTGTATCATAAGATGTGGTGCAACAGAGGATTTTCGAGGAAGTTGGGAAGGCATATATGAATTGATATGGAGTGAATTGAGTAGAACAGAACAAGTTATACAAAAATAACATTTTAGAGAAAAGATTTTAGAACTCGGATCAATGCTATAATAAACTCAAAGTTCAACCAAAAATGAAGATGAAATATACTGCTTACCTTCTAACAGAGATGAACTTAAAATGCAGAAAAAGACATATATTTGCTGGACTAATATATATCAAGGGTTTTGTTTTTTGGGAATTTTAAAAACTTTGTTCAGTGGGGGATAGTAAGGGAACAGACTTAAATATTAAAATATTTGTTACTTGAAAAATGAAAATAAGCTACTTTTTTCGAAGGAAAAGAATTTAGTCTGACATGAACTGTTCTTGATGAAATTATGCAACCTCCTTGTGATCCCTGCCTCTTTTTCTAGATGTTGACCATACTAATAAAATACTCTAGAATTTTGACAGGAATCTGATAGACTGTCAATGTGTTTTTCTTGGCAAACATACTGGAGTGGATTGCCATGTTCTTCTCTAGTTCATTTTACAGTTGAGGAAAGTAAAGAAAACAGGGTTAAGTGATTTGCCCAGAGACAGTTATTAAGTGCCTGAAGCCAGATTTGAATTCAGGAAGATGAGTCTTCCTGACTCCAGATGCTAGTGTTGTATCCACTGTTCCACCTAGTTGCCTTCTTCATCAGAGGTATGACCATTTATCTCTCTGTGTAGCTGATGTGGAACCAAAGAGTAAGTCACAAAAATTAAGCAGATTGAGGGAATTTGAAGTATTTGTGGGAACCTCAATTTGCAGAATTCCCTAGATATATGAGGTCAGAAAATTAGGAAGAGAAAAATTCAATTCACTGAACACATGCTAAGCCCTGGAGATACAAAGAAAGGCAAAAGATAATCCCTTTCCTCTGAGTCATGAGGTCATGAGTCAGACACTGTACTCCTTCAGAAAGGAAAGGGAATGTCCGAGGGTCAATAGATGGCAACCAATGGGATTTGGATTGGATGACACATTTGGATAACATGTACCTTAGAAGAGTAGAAGATGTTTACTGAAGGGTGATGAAGGAGAGTCTGGATGAGACGGGGGGGAAGTAAGAAGAAATCTGTTGAGGGAATCATATAATTAGATCATATTGTTCCTCCACTAATGTTCAATATGGTGGCCATTGTGGAACGGCTGAGATACTAGGAGTCCAGGTTTAGGGTAGGCAATTGCTGGTGGAGATATGAGAAGATGGTAGAAAGCCCAGGGTGCTTTGCTTACCCTAGAGAAGACAGAATATAAAAGAAGTATCATAGGTATTTCTGGATACTGGAAATGGTCCTGGAGCATAGAAGCTGTCACTCAACACCTTTCTCCAACACTGGAGTGAGGCATTGGATGGGTAGAGTGGGGTATTGTTTCCTAATCATCCCGAGGTCTGATGCTTAGAGGGAGCCCTGAACAGAGAAAAGGAGGAAGAGCAGGGAAGAAGGGGGGTAGGAAAAGAGGAGGTCTTGTGAATTTTAAAAGGTGATGGGCAAAGTCTCTTAAGGACAATGAGGGGTTAAAACTGTCAAGGAGCAGGTCTTGTGTTTCAGGAAGGTAGTGGATAGAGGACGCATACATTAGTCATGGAAAGATAAGAAAAAATGTCAGTTGTGTTGGGAGCTCCCAGTAATTAGATCATCTGGTTCCTGTGCTGGAAAGCCACAGAACTCTGCAATGCTCCTGTTTTCCATGCCAGCATCCTGTTGTGGGCAATTTGATAAATATTGTTCCTTCTATGTTAGAGAGACAGTCATCAATAGGAAGCTAAGACTTAGCATTTCCTCAGGAAACAGGTATGGGGGAGTAGAGCAAGGGAAGAGATGTGGCTACTTAATTTAATATCCTAGATTTGCCATGGTACCCTGTTTTCAATAATTTACTTTTTTCTGATGATTTCATGATTCACTTCATTTTTGGAAGCAGCATGGTACTGTGGGGAAAAAAATCGAAACAAAAAACTCTCACTGGTTATGGAGTCAGAAGTCCTGGGTTCAAATCCTTACTCGGTCACTTACTTGCTGTAAGTGGACTTGCTGGACAAGTCATTTAAGTCATATAATCTCCCTAAGCCTCAGTGTCCTCATCTCTAAAAATCAGGGAGTTGGACTAGATAACGTCTTAGATCCCTTGTAGCTCTAAATCTTTTGTCTGTGATTCTTATACACCAAGCTGGTTTGATTTTTAAGAATATGGGTTCAATGAGGCAAAGCTTAAGCCAAACACAAAAGAGAAACCCCAAACCAGAAGGTATCAAAGGTTCCCAGATTGTATGAAGGACTGAGGAGGCTTTTGCTACCCTTGCACACAAAGATATTATCTTTTATTTATTAATCAATCAAGAGTTGTGATGGTATTAAGGAGAGAAGCACCACATTGCCACTGGAAAATAGTGAATCTAAGATTTTCTTTTCC
The DNA here is from genome assembly GCF_037893015.1 of Macrotis lagotis. Classification (NCBI taxonomy): domain Eukaryota; kingdom Metazoa; phylum Chordata; class Mammalia; order Peramelemorphia; family Peramelidae; genus Macrotis; species Macrotis lagotis. The sequence continues at coordinate 554,793,353 of NC_133666.1, read as the reverse complement.
TCCAACCTCTTCTTTCTACCCTTTTTTGAAAAATACACAGCAGAAATTTAATTAAGGACAGGGAAATGTGTTCAATCCTTATGAAGATATGTAGAGGTTGATATACAGCCATCCTGCAACTGAGTAAAGTCTTGAAGTCTGCCAAGATCAGCAATAGCAGAGATGCTGTCATACATTTCTGAGACATGTCCCATTTGTACATGAACTTGGAGGGACCAATATTCTGTAGGAACTAAAGGTGGTAGGAGAGAGTGTTTTCCTAGGGTTGGGCAGGAAACATTTATACTTCTGTTCTCGCAGTATCTACTGTATTAGGACTGGAATTTTCATTCCTTACAATAAGAATTAGTGAATTAGTTTCCCCTAAAAGGCAATAAAGTTATCCCTGGGATTTGATCTGACTCCCTTGAGGCCCAGTCACCTATAGGGATGAAATGTCCCACCAACATGAAATAGGTAGAACAATTCCTGTGGATGTTTGAAGACTATCTATCTCCTTTCCTACTGATCAAAGGCATTTCCAGTTTTCATATGGAGAAGAGGGGGACCAACTCTAGAGAAGCTGCATAACATTGCATCCTTGTTATTTGTTAACCATGCAATGTTTTGTGAGTGCCTCATTTTGCCCTAACATCGAGTCTGAATTAATAGGGTCCAGGCCTTAAGCCCAACTCCAACATCTTCAAAATGAATATCATTTAGTAAAAGCTAATTGATTATAATTAAGGAGACCTGAGGTATTAATCATTGATGGCTAATTGTGAGGAGAATGCATCAGAATGAAAGCTTGAACCAAAAGCCTAAGAAAAAGACACCCCTCACCCTTCAAGGGTACCCCTAGAATCCTGAGAAGGAAAAATAGTCAATCTCATTGTTGGAGAAAGTCATCCACTACAAAAGTAATCATGTATAATTTTATGTGGAATTGTGTTTAATGTTTTCTCCTATTAATCCTTGGATTCAGTTATACTTCTGGATAAATCCTTATCTCTTCTATGTCTTTATATGCTGTTATTCAGTTGTGACTGACTCTCTGTGACTCTAGCTGAGGATTCTTTAGTAAAGATACTGGAGTAGTTTGCCTTTGTTGAGTTCATTTTTACAGATGAGAAGCATAGAATTAAATGACTTGTTCACATCACTAGTAAGTGTCTGAGGGTGAATTTGAACTTATATCTTTCTGACTCCAGGGCTGGCCCTCTATCCACTGCCTACCTAGCTGCCCTACAAGCTCAGGATTCAGTGTGTACCTCTAGATAATTCCTTAACTCCTGTAAAATGGAAATGATGTGTTATCATTTTAAGGTAAGCATATATTTTATTTGCATTATTTCATTTGATCCTTGCAACAATCCTGTGAGGAAGGCACTATAGATAATGTTTTTTACATTAATTACATTACTACATTATTTATCTTTATTGCTATTAAATGACTTTTTTTTTTATAATTTTGCTCAACATTCTAACTGAGATCTTTATGGAATCTGGCACTGCCATACAATGTGTTGGCTATTCCTCCCAGTTTGAAGTCACTGAACATTTTATAGGTATGCTATATGTACATGGCAGGGCAGTATAGTGAACTGAGTTGTTCAATCACTCTTCATGCTTCAAAGTGAAGCAAGCAGGAGGATGCTGTCCACAGCAATGATGATCAACTGTGAAACACTTAGCTACTCTGATCAAGACAGTTCCAAAGGACTCCATTAAGGAAAAAATGCCATCTAGCTATAAGAGAGAATTGGCAAAATCTGAATGCAGTTTGAAATATACTTTAAAAACACTTTATTTTTATTTGTCTTTTCTTTTGCAATATGGATAATATGAAAAATCTTGATTATTTCACATGTATTGTTTTTTTCTTTTTTTGTTTTTTGCAAGGCAAATGGGGTTAAATGGCTCGCCCAAGGCCACACAGCTAGGAAATTATTAAGTGTCTGAGAATGGATTTGAACTCAGGTACTCCTGACTCCAGGGCCTGTGCTCTATCCACTGCACCACCTAGCTGCCCCACATGTATTCTTAAGGGATGGGAAAGGAGAGGGAGAGAAATATAAAACAAATTGAATGAATGTTACATTTTTTTACATGTAATTGGGAAAATTTAACTTTATATTTAATTTTTTTTACCTTTTAAATTCCAAACTGTCTCCCTCCTTCCCTGCACCACAGTGAAGAAGACTACCACTTTACACATGTGTATGCATGTAAAATTATACAATAAACACTTCTAAGGTATTAGTTCTTTCTTTAGAGGTGAATAGTATCTTCTTTTATAGGACCTTTGAAGCTGATTTGGATATTTATAATAGCTTAGTCATTCACTTTTATTCTTCTAACAAAATTGCTGTTACTGTATAAATCATTGTCTTGGTTTGGTTCATTCACTCTTACTTATTTCATACAAGTCTTTCCATGCTTTTTCTAAGATCAATCAACTCATCTGTTACGGCACAGTTGTATTCTGTCACAATCATATACCACAACTTCTTCTGCCATTCCTCAGTTGATGGACATTCCCTCAATTTCCAGTTCCTTGCCATCACGAAAAAAGAGAGTTGCTATACCTAATTTAGAATATATAGGCTCTTTTTCTTTCTCCATTATCACCTTGAGAAATAGCTTTAATAGTGGCATTGCTGGTCAAAGGGGCATGAGCAATTTTAGAACGTTTTGGGTGCAATTTCAGATTGGATCAGTTCACGGTTTCCATCAACAGTGTATCATGTCCCTATTTTTCCACATTCCCTCCCACATTTGTCATTTTCCCCTTCTATCATTTTAGCCAATATGAAAAAAAAATTATTTTTTAAATTACTCTTGTTCAGCCTGCACTTACTCATCGCCCAGATGGTTTCCAGTATAAACATTACTTCTCTAGGAAATTGCAGAAAAAGATCTATAATTTTCTCTGTATTTTTTTTAGCTTTGAGTCTCAACCAAATACAGCAGGCGAGTTAAACACTTCAGTGTTAGCTGTATTTCTCCCTCTTTGGGGATTTATTTATTTTTTTTGTTTAATCACACAGCCAGTAAGAGTCTGAAGTGGAATTTGAAACTAGTTTTCTCTGCCTCTCTAACCATTTCACCTTTGATTCTCTATTAGAACAATAAAAAAAAAGGAAAGTTTAGCCATTTAATAAAATTAAGTCAACTTTTAGTTTCTTTTGGTGGGATGAGTATTTTTAATGACATTTCAAAATTTTTAATAAACAAATTTAAAAATGTTTTAAAATTTTATTTTGCACACTAAAAATTAAAATTTCTTGATCGCGCACTAATGAAAGACACGCGAGCTACTCGGCGCTTTATTCGCGGCCGATGGGGGGGGCAGCTGAGACCGACGGGGGGGCCGTGAAGAGGCCCCCGGAAGTCAGGGGACCGGAAGGAGCCGGGGCTGGAGGGCGGCAGCTCGCCTCTCAAGCCCCGCCCCCGCCTCGCGCTGTCCTTCGGGTGCCCGGAGGCTCTTGGGAGGGGGCGGGGCCCGCTCTGGCGCGCAAGCGCGGCCTTCACCCTCTGATCACGTGGAGGGACGCACGCGGGAGGGAGGAGGCGCTGCGGGCTCCGCGGGGCTCAGCGAATGCCGTTTGAGCCCTCGCGGCCGCCGTCCTGACGCCTGCGCGGATCTGCGCCTGCGCGGCTCCCCGCCGTCCTTCACTGCTGTGGCCCCGGAGAAGGTCGTGCGTGAGTGCTCGGGTGAGTCGCGGCCCCTGCGCCCTCCCGGGCCCCTTCTCTCCCCTCGCGGCGGCGTCCGCGGCTGCCTGGGAGGCTCGAGCGTCCCCGGCCGAGGGGGGCCCGCGCCGGCCGGGCGGCCTCCGGGCCCCTTAACGGGGACGCTAATAACGATAACGATAGTGGCAGTTCTGGTAACGTTCTTGTAGCGGCGCAGGCGCCGCGTAAACGCTTTACACGCCAGAATTTTTATCTTTTTTTTTTGCCAGGCAAATGGGGTTCAGTGGCTTGGCCAAGGCCACACGGCTGGGGCACTGACTTGAAATCGGGGCTGGTGGCTCCCCACCGAGCCACCTAGCTGCCCCTTTAAATAAATATATGTAAATGTATGTACATATATATGTGTGTGTATTTATATGTATGTAAATACACACACATATATTTTTAGTTTTTGCCAGGCAAATGGGGTTCAATGGCTTGGCCAAGGCCACACAGCTGGGTCATTGCTGAGTATCTGAGACTGGATTTGAAATCAGGGCTGGTGGCTCCCCACTGAGTCACCTAGCTGCCATTTTTAATAAATAAATATATATATATATAAATACATACATACATATACATATATATACACATACATACACACACATATATTTTTAGTTTTTGCCAGGCAAATGGGGTTCAGTGGCTTGCCAAGGCCACACAGCTGGGTCATTGTTGAGTATCTGAGACTGGATTTGAAATCAGGGCTGGTGGCTCCCCACTGAGCCACCTAGCTGCCATTTTAAATAAATAAATATATAAATACACACACACACACACACACACACTCCCTATTGAGTCACCTAGCTGCCTTTTAAAATAAATAAATATATATAAATACATACATATATATACATACATATACATATATACATATATTTCGTTTTTGCCAGGCAAATGGGGTTCAGTGGCTTGGCCGAGGCCACATAGCTGGGTCATTTGTTAAGTGTCTAAAGTTCTACCACTTGTTCAGTCCGCACTTACTCCTTGCCCAGATGGCTGGCCCCTTTTAACAAAAGGAAACTGGGGGAGCAGAGAGGGAGTGATTTGTCTGGGGTCGCAGCTAACATGGAGGACCCAGGCTCTGCCCGTCCCTTTGGGTTCTCCAGCCTCAAGGAGGAGCTGATGCCATTATCCCCATTTTACAGGTCAGGAGCCTGAGGAACGACTGAGGCCTTGCTGCCTCTGCCGGCTGCACCACGGTTCAGGGCTGTCTGGCTCCAAGATTCCATGCTTGTGTCTTCCTCAGGGCATGAAGGAGGTTCCTGTGGAAGGGTGGGGAATGTAGAGGTAAAAATAGCACAGAAAATTGGGATCCTTGACCCAGGTGTGAACCCTAAGGGACATTCTTTTTAACCTTATTGAGTTTCTCCTTTTATAAGATAAAATGGTGCTGCTTGAACCACCCACCATGACAGGATTGTTGTGAGGGAAGACTGCAAATCTTCATTATCACATATACCAGATGGTCCCGGGGAGTTGTTTTCACCAGAGTGAATTGTAAAGTTCTATAAAAGGCAGATTGTATTTGTGTGCCACTCTCTTGAGGGGATTATGAGAAAAGCATCAAAGAGTAATTACTAAGGGGTGGCTAGGTGGTGAAGTGGATAGAGCACTGGCCCTGGAGTCAGGAGTATCTGAATTCAAATCCAGCCTCAGACACTTAATAACTGCCTAGCTGTGTGGCCTTGGGCAAGCCACTTAACCCCATTGCCTTGCCAAAAAAAAAAGCGTAATTACTATACAGTTATTCTGCATATACTTAAATCAGTAGAAAGTCCAGTAGATTGGTGATGTCAGCCATAAGGGCATTCCTCCCTTACATTTTTGCCACAGGAGGGAGAGACCTCCTCCATTCATTTAGCTTCCTATTATTTTGATATTCACAAATATGCTTGTATCAAAAATTATTTCAGAAGAATTTGCTATCTGCATTTAGAGTTTACAGTTAATGTTCTATCTTTAACAGGAATAGTTGTCAGCATGTCTGCTCCTGTTTTGGCAAAACCGCAGCTGCGGGGCCTTTTGGCTAAGCGCTTGCGATTTCATATTACTGCAGCATTCATTCTATCCTTAGGATGTGCTACTATGTATAAGGTATGTATGTTTTACTTTGTCACTCTAGAAGTATGATTAAATCATTTCACAAGGACCAGATAGAATATAGCTAAAAACTGCTTCCCTACTAATGAGACACTTGAATAATTTGAAAGGTCACTGAATGAACTGATTTTTAACTCTTCCTACTCTCTGTAGCCTTGATAAGGACAGTAGAACAGTAGCTTTTTTGTTCTTACCTCTGCTCCCCAACTCTATCCCCCAACCTGAATAGATCATCTTTTCTCTTAAACATCCTCTTCTTCCAAACTTCTCCCTTGCCAATACCATACATCTCAATATCCCCTATTATTTTGACCCTTATCAAAATATCTTTTATTGTTTTAGAAATTCATATTGATTAGTGAAGTAATGATTTTGAACATATATGGCATTTCTAACTGGAATTTCATATTTTAGTTTGGAGTGGCTGAACCTAGGAAAAGGGCATATCAAAATTTCTATAAAAGGTATGATGCTGTGAAAGATTTTGAAGAGATGTATCAGGCCGGTGTTTTTCAGTATGGAAAATAATATGTACAGGTAATAAAACGTTTTGTTATTTGACCCAGATATTCTGTAATCACAAAGTCATGGATTGTTAGTTTATACAAAGGGAGTAACACATGGTAGCTTTTAGAAATACTTTTTTGGGGGGGGTTAATGAGGCAATGGGGTTAAAGTGACTTGCCCAAGGTCATACAGCTGGGTGATTATTAAGTATCTGAGGCTGGATTTGAACTCAGGTCCTCCTGACACCAGGGTCCGTGCTCTATCCACTGCTACCTAGCTGCCCCTAGAAATACATTTTTAAAAATTAAGTTTACTCATCTAGATCAGTTTTGTAATTTGATAGTATAAGCAAAGACTATTTTAGATAATAATGATTAATTTCAGTGGGAATGATAAACCTCTAGAGTTTGTTGTTAGTATTTGGACATAAATTGGTTACATCCTGACTAGGTAAGGATATGCAGACACCCTTGGAACTCTTCCTCCGTGTTTCATTTGGATAGACTATCTATAAAACCATTTGCTTTCTGCTGTGAGTTTGGACTTCTTGAACAGATCTTTATGGGCCCATTTACAGAAAGGGAGCACCTATATTGCTTTCCTAAATCTTATCGTTTTTACTATCTTGCCTCATTTGTGGAGTATCCTCCTTCCTCATCTTTGTTCTGCTTCCTAGTAGAGGCCTCCCCAATGACCCCCAACTGCTAGTTTCTCAACCTCTGCCACCTAAAATTCCTTTGTATTCACTTTTTGTGTGTTTAATATTAACTTAAAGAAAAGAACTGTATTGATTTTTTTTTTGTCTCTCTATCCACATCCCCTAAAATATGCCTGGCACATGGTACATGCTTAATAAATTGTGTTAATTACATTGCTAATTTCCTTACTTAATGAAGAGAGGTTAAATAAGCAAGCAAGCAACTAGGTGGGGTTGTGGAGTCAGGAAAACTCATCTTCCTGATTTGGCCTTAAGCACTTAGTAGCTGTATGACCCTGGACAAGACACCTCACCCTATTTCTCAGTTTCCTTATTTGTAAAATGGACTGGAGAAGGAATGGCTAATCACCGCAGTGTCTTTGCCAAGAAAATCCTAAATGGGGTCACAGAGAATCACCCAGAACTGAAACAACAGTAAAGCAAACAGGGATTGGGAGTCTGAAAACATGTTACTAGCTTTGTATAAATTTGGTGTCACCATGAGATGTGGCTTTTAACTATGCTGTTAGTAAAAGCTTAGGTTATATGAGAGAGAGAGAGAGATATGTAGAAATAGTTCACTGAGACCCTAACTTGTTAGGGTTAGGCACTAGGAGATTACTTTTCTGACCTTTAACAATGCAGAAAATGTTTGCTAAGGGATACTGGAACAGGATCTACATTGATGGAAGAAGTAGCTATTTGCACTGATGAAATGCCTTCTAAGACCTATACTGGAAATTTAATTCCATTAAACAACTTGTCTCACAGTAAAACCTTATAGATATTAAAAATAGAAAGCAGTTCAGAAAATTTCCTGGCAAGTCAAGATCTGAAAAATGAGAACTAAAACATTTTCCTAAATTGAAGATTTACTTTTTCTGTGCTAATTTTTTGAATAAGGAACAATTGAATGGGATGGGTGATGAAGGTCTCATTTTGGGAGCTCCATATTTTGAAACTTGGGTTGAAACAGGGAAATAATGAGATTTTATGAAGAACCAGAGACTTAAGAGAGTCACTCCAGATGAAAAGACTGCTGAGCTCAGAAAAAAAGAGAGAGGAGTGAATGTTGACATGAATTGTCTTAAATAATGACTTTCTTCTTTTTTTACAGGCTTCAGAGGCTTGAGGTCCCTGGATACTTACTGACTGGTTTTTCTTGTGCTCTAACATGAAATACTTGCACACTGGTTGTGGAATAGTTTAACTTGATAATAAACAATTGATGACCTATATGTGATAACTTATATTGTGTGCCTTAGTTGTAATTCTCTTCTCCTTGTTTCCCATCACATTTTATCCTTAGATGCTTCATTCACACTAGACTGTAAATAATTGGGAACTTCTCAGAACATAATCAAGAACTAGGAGCTTTTAAGTTAAAAGGAATGAAATTGTAATGGTAGAATTTCACATGAGTCACTGAGAATTTTGGACATTCCAGCTATCAGTTTCCTATTCTGATAAGGATGCAGCCATATCCTTTTATTTTTGATGGCTATTTGTGGCATAGCTAGTAGAGGGTTTCATCTTTATCTTTGTCCTGTTCAGACTGATGCAGAAAATGTCAGATAATAACAGCTACCAACCTATATGGGACCACTTTAATTAATAAAGGACCTTATTCATGACCTGTGAGGTAGATGTTGCAGGTATTCTTCCCAATCTGTAGAAGAAAAAATACATGAACTCAAGTTCCACTTTGACCAACTGACAAATTCCTGTATCTCCAGATATAGTCAGGTCTCTGCTTTCTGACAAATTCTGTCTCAGAACAGCATAGTTTATAAGAAAATAGGTTTAGAGTTGGAAATAATCTTTGAAATCACAACAATTTTATAGATAAGGTTACCTGCCAAAATCATGCAGATGTTTGTCTCTCAATTTCAAAGATGACTAACATTAGGGAGGTGAAGCATGTGAATTGGCTTTGAGTGAGAGGGTGCTGTGCCAAGCTTCACTTTCTCCTCTGGAGCTGAGTCCAGTGACCACATATAAATCTGGACTGGAGATGGCCCTGGGTGGGAGACAAGGTCATACAGCCTAATGTGTCTGAGGCTAGATTTGAACTGGATCCTCCTGACTTTAGGACTTGTGCTCTACCCATAGCACCAATTATATAGCTAAGTTGCAGAGAAAATACTACATGCCATGGTTCTCCTGTAGAGAGGTATTTTAGAAAGCATGAACCTTAAAGAGATGGGCCAAGCAGTCAAATTCTGGCTTCATCTTTGGATTAGATAATGTCAAGCCCTATAATTCTGAGTCATTGTTTGAACTGAAGGTGTTTTAGCAATTTGATTATAATAGTGAATGAGCAATTAGGAAAGTTCCCCAATGATTGACTTGTCAAATGGTTTACTAATTTTTGTTAATTGAAAGAAGTTTTGGTACTAGTCTAAATATTTGTTACATTTCATTAGTGAAGTCACAGTAATAGATTGGTATGGTTCATTTTCCTTGATAGTGATGATTTACAGAGAAAACATCTAGTTTTAATTTTAAAATATTTTAATGTGAATGTTAACTGGAAAACATTGGTATTCAATTTTAGATTTGAGTTTCTGATGATGGGGTGAAATTCAGGTTAATGGAACATTGCCTTTGCGATTTGGACATTGACAGAAGCACGAAATGAAGAGGTGGTAGCTAGTGAAAGAATGCTGGAATTGGGAGTTAGAAATCAACAGATTGTACTTATGAAGCAAAATAGTAGCTGCTTACTAGGATCCTAGATTGAAAGGAAGCAGATTGAAGGTGTGCTTCTGTAGCCACACCCAAAGCCACTTTGGAGAACAAAGAACCAACAGGTAGGTGGCCTAGGAAAGGCTTATAGAGAATGGTGCTTGAGCCTAACCTTGATGAAAGCAAAAGAATTCTAAACATAGTGTAGCTGCCAAGGCAAAGTTCGTATAGTCTTAAGAGCATGGTCAGTACTGCAAAGTTGTTGAGTGTTGTAAAGGGGAGAGGAGTTTAGAAAGACTGAAAAGATGGGAGTGGGCCTGGTCAAAATGAACTTGAGAGGGGCAGCTAGGTGGTGTAGTGGATAGAGCACTGGCTCTGGAATCAGGAGGACTTGAGTTCAAATGTGACCTCAGACACTTAATAATCACCTAGCTGTGTGGCCTGGGGCAAGACATGCCCACGCTTGGAACAGAGCTCAATCCTACCTTGACCTCATCCTCCCCAGTGCTCCAGAGATAGAAAAGCCCAAATTCCAGAAACCTGGTCTAAGTTATGTCAGCATTCTGTGCTTCAGCAGAGTTGCTCCAAGTGGAGCAACAAATGGGGCAGGACACATTCAGCTTGTTATTAGGGATCATCTCTTCACCCATCTCATCATAGGAGAGATCGCAGAAACTGACTCAGGTTTCCATTGTGGCATGGGAGAACTGAGGAACAGGAAATGGGGCACTCCACTATATATCTGAGGAAAAGTTCTCAACCTCCAACTTGGACTGGTCCTGTATCCCTAGAAATCACTTGAGGCCCAGATCCAGGCTGAGGAGATACATGCTTTAAAATACAGCTTCCAAGGAAACTACCACCAGGAGGGAGGAATTCGGGGAAAAAAGCAGATAAGCAGATAAACCAGAATGAAAGACATTAATAGAAGTTTTGCCTGCAGATCTAGCAAAAGCATCTTTGATTAAGGAAAATAATGTGGAACCACAGAAAGATGAGAATTTGGGGAATGGAATTTATAGCCTGTCAACAGAAATAACTTGGCAGAATAGACATACTTAGGTCTGCTGTCAAGTGTCAGCAAAAGAAACAAAACAGAAGACAGTGTAAAGACATGGAAGTAAAAAGCAATCTGGAAGAAGTAAAAAGTATTAATATTAAAAGAAAACATGGTCTGCATACAAGTCAAACGATCTTGAAGACTAGATATGTAGAGATGAGAGGATTATAGATCTCCCAGAATATAAGTCAAAAAGCCCGAACACCATAGTGCAAGAAATAATACAAGAAAACTGTCCAGAACTTCTGATTGCAGAATGCAGCCCATGAAAATATCCATAGATCACTTCTTGGGGGGAAAAAACCCTGAAAGCCATAGGCTACAAACTTCAGGACATTTTATTCAGGCAATTCTATTGAGAAAGTCTTCAAGCTGCTACATGAGAAATCTTCAAATGAAAAAAGAAAAATTTAATAATACAAGAGTATTCTGTACCCACCAGAATGTAGGTGGGAATGAAATAATGTATTCTAAAAAGCATTGGAGTTCAAGATACAGCTCAAGGTGACCTACCCTGCATATCTAAGCCTATTCAAAAATGACAAAATAAGAATGTCCAATAATAGACATTTGAAACCAGACTTGAAAAGATTATTTACTTTCTTGAACACAGACAACACAAAAACTGAACAACTACAGCAAACAAGGACAACAAATAATTCAGTACTTAAATGTCTTACATGAGGTAACAAAGGTGAAAGCAAAAATGGGTCAGGGAAAGAAGCCAGAAACGTGATGGATTAAACCTATAGGGGAAGCAGTGTTTTTTGTGGGACTGAATTATAAATGAGGGAGTGCATAAGAAAAAAGTGGAGGAAGCAAGAATGGGGGGAAAATTGTAAAACTCAAAATAAATAAACTTTAAAAAAAAAAGAAAAAAAGTGAGAAAAAGAAGGACTATGTGATGATGTATCTTCATTAATTCAAAGGCTTCCCAGGGGAGAGAAAATCATTCTTGCAGCCTCCTAGGAAGGAGAGACCCTATAAAGAAATAGACAAGGAAGTAAAAGGAGAAAAGGGAAAGAAAAAGGAACAATCTTATTTCAATGGTGAAAGGCAATACCACTGATAAGTGCACCCTATGAGTGTAGAGATAAGTCTATAAAGGGAGACAGGGAACTATAGGTATTATCTGCAGACCATTCATCATGCCACTGAGCTTCTAATTGGACACCCCCCCCCAAAAAAGTGGGCCAAATGAAGAGATTTTGAGGCAAATGGGGAGAAATAAAAAGGCAAAAGTCAATAATGAATTGCATAATCATGACACAGAAAAACTACCATAAGCTAATATCCTCTCTATCAACTGAAGGAATGTTTTTTTTTTTTTTACCACCATCTTGGCTCAACAGGCTGAGGACAGGCTCTACAAGGCAATAACATTATTTAGAAAAACCCAAAATAGATACTTCGATACCTCAAAAGTTTTAACAAAAGAGGATAAAGTAAGTATATGGGAAATAAGCATTTTCATAGTGCCTACTATGTACCAACTACTGTGCTAAGAACTTTTTACAAATATTGTCTTATTTGATCCCCACAATAACCTTGCAAGGTAGTTGCTCTTTTTTCCTCTGTTTTATAGTTTAGGAAATTGAGGCAGATAGAGGTTAAGTGACTTGCCCAGGATCAGACAACTTTTAAGTGCCTGAGGTTAGATTTGAAGTCAGGTCTTCCTTACTCAGCACTTTATCATCAGTGTAAAGTCAATGAATGAATCAAAGAGTAAAAGTCTAGAATAGAAAGACAAGATAAATAATGAAGAGTAAGAGAAATAAATCTAGAAAAAAGGTGCAGAAAATTATTTTTAAGAAATTACTGAAAAGATAATGAAAGGGAGGAAAGGGAGTATTTATTTGACTAACTCTTAAACTATTTTTAAAAAGAGGGGAAGAACTAAATAACTAGATAAAAGCAAGCAAGGAGGAACTAAAAAGGAAAACTACAAAGCCAGGAAAAAAGGTAATAAGAAGTGAAGTTTGAGGGTAAGGGAAGAGAATAGGTGGGAATAGGGTTACCTTAAAAAAAAAAAAAGCTAAAAAAATCAGACATTGTACCATGTTTATAGCAGAAGAATGGGAAAATCATAGCTTGGGGAAAAAAATCCAATATCAAAGTAAAAAAGGAGGAAAATAGAAGCCTAACACAACTTTAAATGTGAATGGATTAAATAATCTAATGAAAAGAAATAGTGAATGATTGTATAAGAAAGCAAAATCCTACTGTTTCTTACCAGAACCACATTTAAAAAGCAGAGACATACACAGAATAAAATGAGGGATTATATAAAAATTTACTATACAATAAGTGAATCCAAAAAAATCCCGAGTTGGAATAATGCTATCAAACAAAGTAAAAAATATTCAAGACAAAAAACAATAAACAAGGAGACTACAATGCTGAAACAAACCACATACAACAACCCAATATCATTATTAAACTTCTATGCTACAAATGCCTTAGCATTCAAATCCATAAAAGAAAACTAAACTGAACTACAAGAATACATAGACTAACATAATAATAACAACAGGTTTTGGCATCTTTTCCTTACTTTTGACTAAATCAAACTGTACAAAGAAAAGGGAAAATGTAGAACTGAAAAACTGAAAAAGGGAAAATATAGAACTGAAAAAACTGATAAACGTAGAGCCAAAAGATACAGTATCTCTTAAATGAAATTGAAATACATATCTATATATCTATCTCTATATCTCTATCTATCATCAATATAATATATTCTTAGCACCAGGTGGGATTTTTACTAAAATTGATATATTAAGGCATAGAGATTGTGCAAACAAATATAAAAAGATAGAAGTAGTAAATACATCCTATAAAGACCATAATGAAATAAAAATAGTAATTTGTTCAGGAACCACAAACAAAAGAGATAGACTCAAATGGAGCAATCCAGGTTAGCTGTTTTTGCTATGAGATACTTTTGTCAGGTTTTTGAATTTGTTTTATTATTTTCTGTTGTCTCATGGAATCATTGGCTTCTGATTGGTCATTTCTGATTTTCAGGGAATTATTTTTTGGGGTAAGGTATTGTACCTCTTGTTCAAACTGTTAATTCTCTTTCCACGTCTATCATAGCTCTCATTTCTTTTCCCATTTTTCTCTCTTAAATCATTTTTAGCTCATTTTTTTTAATCTTTACCTCTTTAGGGGAAATTCTGATTGACCTTATGTCCTAGCTGCATTTTCCTTTGAGGCTTTACATATAAATGTTTTGCAATCATTCTCTTCTTCTGGGTTTATGGTCTTAATTCTGAAAGCTCCTGACCAGGTTTGGGGATTAGAAAGATGCCTGTTTGCTTGCCTGGATTGCAAGTTAGAGTAGACTGTTGCTGGACTTTGACACTATTAGCCACCTGTGAACCTTTGCAGATTCAGAAAGACCAAACTTCCTTTGGTTTAGGATTCTTGCCCTGATTAATCTGCTTTAGACTCCAGTCTAAACTAGAGGCTAGAAATGAGTCTCTCTACCCTCTTCTTTGGGTCATACTGGGTCCATATAACTATAGGATGCTTTTAAATTTATTTCTCAATCAGCATATAGCTTAGGTCCATGACCATGATCAACTGTAGACAATTACTTTGGTCCAATGGATGATCAAAATATACGCTCAGAAGATAACAAAATCAAAGCTCCTGTATCTAAACCCTTTAAAAAAACATGAATTGGTATCAGGCTATGGAAGGGCTCAAAAAAGATTTTGAAAATCAAGTGAGGGTGGTAGAGAAAAAATTGAGAAGAGAAATGAGAGCGATGAAGGAAAATCATGAAAACTAAGTCAGCATCTTGGCAAAGAAATTACCAAGAAAATACTGAAGAAAAAAGCATCTTAAAAACCCGTTTAGGTCAACTGGAAAAAGCAGTCCAAGAGGGTGAAAGGAGAGAGAGAGAGAGAGAGAGAGAGAGAGAATGACATAATAACATAAATGGGGATGGGGGTAGGGGAAAGGAATAGGACTGAGGGAAATACAGCTAGCAATAGCAAAAGTAGAAAAAAATGCTGAAGCAATTTCTTTGGTGGACTTATGACAAAGAATGCTATCCATTCCAAAGACAGAATTGATGGTTTCTGAATAAAGACTGAATAATATTGTTTTGGTTTTTTTTTCATTTTATTTTTCTTGAGGTTCTCTTTGTGTGTGGGGGGGTTATATTTACTTTTACAACATGATTATTGTAGTAATGTTTTTCATGGCTACACATTTTTTAACCTACACCAAGTAACTTGCTTTCTCAATGAGGGCAGTAGGGTGGGAAGAAAGGAGGGCATTTGAAACTCAAGGAAGTAAATGTGGAAACCTGCTTTTGCAGTAGCTGGGGAGGAAAATTTAAAAATAAAAAATAAATAAAATTCAAAATAGATAATTTTATTTTTGGAGCAGCTAGGTGGATAGAGTGCTAGGCCTAGAACCAGTAAAACTCCTCTTTCTGAGTTCAAATCTGATCTTTATTACTTACCAGCTGTATGACCTAGGACAAGTAATTTAACACTATTTTGTTTCACTTTCCTCCCCCTTAAAATGAGTTGAGAAAGGAAGTAGCAAACCATCTTTGCCAATGATATCTGAAAAATAACAATCTTATATGTTCTTCTATTAAAAAAAACTGTTGCTTTTGTTCTAATTTCTTTGTCTTTTAAAGTTATTGGTATGTGATTGTTTCCTTTTTTTCCCCCCAGGGATTCTATTACTTAGGCAAGCTTTTTCAGTCTTCTATTTATTTCTTCTCCCATTTTTCCTCTCCAGAGCTCTAATTTCAATAATCTCTTGCTTCATTTCTTATAGACATTCTTGCAGTTCTTTGGGTCTAATTATTCCCTCCCCCCATTTATACTTGCTGTAAAGCTATTCTTTTCAATATAGATCCTTCTTCAGTTTCTCTTAATTCAGTCTTCATTGAATTTGTTATTTCTTTTGACTACCCACAGTTCCTTTTTCAATGCTTTTAGTCTTCAGGTCAGTTTACTATGGCTTATACGTACTTCTTGGTGCAAATTCTCTCCTAGCCCTTTTTGGATTCTGACTGTTTAGGTCTTGCCTGATTGGTGGAGTTTACTTCTGTTACTCTGATTTTATTTTTCTAGGCTGTGTGAGGGAGAGTTGGGTTCCTCTGTCCCTTTCAGTTTTCCCTCTTTTTTAATTATATTGTCAATGAGCCAAGCAGTTCCAATTCCATCAGCTGCAGGTGGCTCTTAGGGTCAGATTCTTTTTTTTTATTTGCTTTTTGTAAGGCAATGGGGTTAAGTGACTTGCCGGATTTGAACTCAGGTACTCTTGATTCCAGTGTCATTGCTTTATCCACTGCACCACCTAGCTGCCCTGTTAGTATCTTTGGAGAAAATTTCCAACTCCCCTTATTCCTACACTTTACTCTTACAAAGCCAGTAATTTGGTAGAAGTAGTAAGGTTCTGGAGAACTAGTCCATGATGACCAAATAGTATGAGAATTTCAGAACAGAAAGAGAATTTATACATTATCCAAACTCTCTCATTTCATCAATGATGACATAGACCTCGAGAGGTCAAGTGACTTACTGAAAATCCAACAGTTATTTGTGAAGCCCTACCCAAGTTAGTTAAATGTGTTGTTATAAATTCTGCCCAAATATTGAAACATTTTTAAAAAGTCAGTTTTCAGAGTTAGTGGATAGGGGCAACTAGGTGGCATAGTGGATCAAGCACCCGCCTTGGAGTCAGGAGTACCTGGGTTCAAATCCGGTCTCAGACACTTAATAATTACCTAGCTATGTGGCCTTGGGCAAGCCACTTAACCCCATTTGCCTTGCAAAAAAACCTAAAAAAAACCCCCAGAGTTAGTGGATACATGCTAAAATATTTAATAAGCTTAATCAAAGATGATTCTGATGCAGGGGAAAGATGTAGAGAATTATGAATGTAGAAATTGGGTGTAGATGTAAATTGATTATCACCTACTCTTGAGATATAAACTGACAACCATGGAAAAGACAGAAAATTATGATTGTAACAGAAACAAAATTTGTAATCTTAAAGGTTGCTAATCTTGTCAAATTGGGTGGAGATCCCCATTCTTCATGTAAATCAACTACCATTGATTCTTTGTTTAATGTAAAACTTGTATCTGATCTCCTTAGTCTTTACCTTCTACTTAATTCTGGGTCCAGTAAGGGGGAGGGAATTCACCTTTTGCCCTAAGGATAAGGACAAGCCTTGGGACCTCTACTCAGGTCAGTCTTTTCTGACTTGCTGGTCCAGTCAACTCTGCTTGACTGCTCTTTTGTCTCTGACTTTCTTTACCTACCATTTTCTTATGTGTTGTAACTTTTTTAAAATAAATTTTTATTTTCTTTCCACCCTTGTCTAAATAATGATTCCTCATAGGCAGAACCAAACTCAAGTAGCCAGCAGCTACAATTCCAAAAACTGAACAGTCCTATGTTTAATTCAAATCAATGTACATTAGGCACCTATTCTGATAAGGCTTTTGTGGCTAAATTCCTTCAAAAGACAGTCTACAATAGGTATCCCCTCTCCTCCCCTTATTCTCTCCTGAATCCCTTAAAATTTAGTTTCCCACTTCAACATTCCACCAAAATGCTCTTTAACTGAAGTGAACCACTGAACTCTGTTTTGGGCTCTTTCTTCCTTCTTAATGTTTCACTTAGTGTTCTCATCAGCTCCCATCTCTATGGGGAGGATTCTCAAATCTACCTATCTTAAATTTCAATCTTGAATATCAACTATCTTGCAAGACATTTTTGAACTGGATGTCCAGAAGATATCTTAAACCCCAAATCATCTTTCTCCCTAATCTTCCCCATTGCCTCCTCTACTATAGCTCTGTACAAAGGAATATAAATTTTTATCATCTAGGGGTTTGAGGGTTAGATTTTTTTTCTTACCTTATTTTTTCTTTCATTTAAAAAACCTGGGACAATTAACTCTTTTGTCTTGTGTAGTTTTTATGATTTCTTGAATATAGTTCTAAAAAAAAAATCATGCTTTAATAAAGTCCATTTTGGGGGATTCAAGTGGCATTACTTGATTATGCCTTTAATCCCAAATCACTCTGACTCTCATAGTTAGCAGATAATAGGTCCCAGCCCAAGTCTCACTTGCTCATTGTTTGGATTCAGAAGTCTCAGAGCAAGTATAAATAGCAATTATTTCTGTTCCGGTCAGGAATTCTGAGGGTCTTCCCTTCCATACTGATTTTTTTGAGTAGTCAAACTAAGCCATTTTTTGCATTATTTCCTTACCTAACCTTTAATTACTGCTGTATCAATTAGATTGTGTCCCCAGCCAATGTTTGGCACAAAGGGGCAGGAACAAAGTCTTTCAAACTGCATAAAAGACATTAACATTTTTGGGATTCCTTGCCCCTCTCCCACCTTGAGAGAGATGAGCTTTTTAAGATGCCTTAATTAAAAAAAAATTTTTAATCACTCTGGATTAAATATTCTTGAACCATTTATAACACTCTCCATGCCAGAAATGTTCTTTTTTTCATCTTCACCTTCTGCCTTCCCTGATTTTGTTTTTAAGTCCCAAGGACTTCTCAGGAAGTCTTTTCCAATGTTTAATCTTCCTTCTCTTCATTAGTCCCTATTTATCTTGTTTCTACCTTGTTTATTTGCTTGTTTCATTAGATTGTGAACTCCTTGAAGGCAGGCATTGCCTTTTGCCTTTTTTTTTGCATACTCAGCCCTTAATGTAGAGACTGGAATATAATGGGTGTCTTAATTAATGTTTACTGACAGACTGATGTCTAGGAGTTGGGAATATTTGGGAAGTCTTGGTAAGGAAACTATCAATATTGACTAGTAACTGTTCTGCAATTTATATTCTGAGTTTCTCAGGACCCTAAGTGACTTGGCCAGGGTCATACATCTGAAGGACCCTCTATGTAAGGGTAATCTAGATGTATTCACCTAGATTAATTAAGCCATAGTAAAAAGACAAAAATAAGTAAGGTACTTATTTGGTACTAGAAAGATACAACATGAGAAGGGAGAAGAGCATTAAGAATTAGGTGGTGGGAATGAGGGAGAGGTAAAGGGAAGATTTTACCAAGGGGATGATACTTGAGTTGTTTTAAAAGAGAATAATGATTCTTAGAGCCAGAAATGAGAAGAGCATACATTTCAGGCATGGCTGGCTTGAACAAATCCAGAAGAAGAAGAAGATGGAATGCAAATTTTGGAGAACAGTTAAGTTACTAGTCTAGCTTGATTGAAATGTAAAGGTGTGCTGTTGGTGTGTTGTGAACTTAGTCAAGCCATCCTGTAGAACAATCTGGAATTATGCCCAAAGGACTATCAAACTGTGCATACCTTTTGATCCAACAATACCACTGCTAGGTTTGTATCCAAAAGAGATTTTTTAAAAAGGGAAAAGAATTTATTTGTTCAAAAATATTTATAGCAGCTCTTTTTTGGTGGTGGTTAAGAATTGTAAATTGAGGGGATGCCATCAATTGGAGAATGGTGGGACAAGTTGTTGTACATGGGTATGATGGAATATTATTATAAGAAATGACAAGCAGGATGATTCGAGAAAAACTCGGAAAGATTTACTTGTATGATACAGAGTGAAAGGAGCAGAATCAGGAGAATGTTGTACACAGTAACAGCAGAAGAACTATGAATGACTTAGTTATTCTTAGCAATATGATGATTCAAGACAACACAAGGACTCATGATGAAAAATGTCATCCATCTCCAGAGAAAGACTTGATATTGTCTGAAATATAGACCAAACATATTATTTTTTTTACTTTCTTTCTTTTTTGAGTCTTCTTGCACAAAATGATTAATGTGGAAATGTTTTATATTATAGTATATTAAATTGCTTACTGTCTCAGGAAGAGAGGAGAGAGGAAAGGAGGTGTAGAATTTGGAACTAAAATGAAAAATTGAATATTAAAATTGTTTTTATATGTCATTGGGAAAATAAAATATATGGAAAAAATGTAAAAGCATGAAAGTGATTAATTTAAAATGAATATGGAAAGTTAAATTGGAGCTGGATTGCGGAGGACCTTTACTTCTGCTGAGTGTTTGTGTTTCATCCTAGAGGTCATAGGGAACCACTCAAAATTTTTAAGTAGGGGAATGACCTGACCATACCTCTGTTCCAAGAGTTCTAATTTGGAAATTGGATTGGAAAGAAGGGAGACTTAGGAAAAAGAGGGATTGATTGGGAAGCCACAGAAGAAAGTACTCTAAGTGAGAATAATGTCTGAATTAGTGTTAGCCTAATGAATGGAGAGATTGGGATGGAAGCATAAGGACCTCAGTATTCTATATTCCCCTTCCATATCCCCCATTCTCCATAGCTAGTGAGGCTTTGGGGGGTAGAATAAGTAAAATTTGGCAAGATTAGATGGGTGAAAGAGAAGGAAAGATTAAGAATTAGGAGTAACTAGGACCATAGAAGGGCTCTCATTATAAAGAGGGGCAAGTATGGGGGAAAAGATGATATTTGTCTTGTAAACACTAAGTTTGAGATGTGAAAAGGACTTCCCAGTGGAAATATCTAACAGATGGGTGGCAATGTAGGACAGAGTCTCTGCCTGCCATATACCTGTTAGATTCCCAAGATATAGGTCTCTTACCCAAACATCTTCAGAATCACCCTATTGTCATAATAGTCTGGCTCCCATCTTTCCAAATATTCATATTATTTCCCTTTATAAACTACATTTGAACCAAATTTCCCCATGCTCAATGGACCAGCTCCCAATTCTATTCTCCTTGACTACTGCACTCCCTCCTTGTCTTTTTGAAGGTAGAAGCCTTAGCTTCCTTCAAGGCTCAGCTCATGTCTTGTCTTTGATGGGAGAGTTTTCCTCCCCCTTTCCCCCTTCATTTTCGGATAGCCTTGTATCTACTTAATCGGGCAAGTTGTCATCCCCCAGTGGTATGTTGTATCTTTGAGGACAATGTTTCAATTTTTGTCATCGATTCCCCCTTGCCTAGCACTGCTTTTGGGGGCTTATTAAGTGCTCAAATTGAATGGAATAGAGGATCAAATTCAATCTTGTTAATTTTGGCAAAATCTCTCTCATGTAATCTTTTTACTGCCTTGTGATCTTTTCAAGTATTGACACCCCCTGCCCCTAGCACACCTAGATTATTAAACTCTGTGAAGCTGGCAAACATGCTTTACTCCTTTGTATCTCCTACACACTTAAGATTCTTATGAAGTATTTTGTTGGATGAGCGAATTTAATGTCCTCTGTGATCTGAGCTCACCCTTCTCCAACCCTATCTACTTATCACTGTTTCCCAGGATGAACTCTGACCTATTCATGGTTTCCTAAATACTCAAGGTTCATGCCTGCCTTTGCTTGTTGTTTCCCTATTATATTTATAAACCCTTTGCTTATTTTAAGGCCTTGATCCAACCTCTCCTTTTCCAGGAAGCTTAAATGAAAATTCTTGCCTCTGAATCTCTCTCATACTGATTATCACACAGTATGCAATATCTTTAAGCATAATAATCATAATTCCTATTTTTGTGCTTTCAGGTATGAAATATGTTCCCATATCATGAAAGTCCCACATGAGGGAGGGATTACATAGGCACAAAAGGTCTTATGATTCCCATTTTAGAGATGAGAAAAATGAGGTTTGGAGAAGTGAAGGGCCTCACTTATAGGAAATATGGGAGGTGAGATCCTGGGTTGTTCTGACACCAGGCCTTGCCACTATCCCATTGTAATGCAGTAACAGAGGGATGAACGTGTGTCCTAGTCCCTTGCTGGATGCTACACAGTAATTGAAAGCTATGCCTGGCCACCAACACTTAGCTGACCCGTATGTCCCCATGACTGGGGGACATGACTGTGTTAGACACGTGGCTGAGGAAGGAAGAGCTGCTCCCTCGGTAGAGTATTATAAGAGAGAAAAGACAAAAAATGTCTTTTTCAAGTTTACAGCTTTGGAATTCAGCAGTTTCCTTGAACTTTAAACTGGGAAGGTGGGAGACATCTTTTCCTTTCCTCTGTGGTAACAAGGACATGTGCTTGCTGAGGTGATGATGGGATTGGACCTTACTTATGTCTCTTGTCGGCCTCTCCTACTTTTGTGTTCCTTTTCCAGTGTTGCTGGATCTCAGAAAGGTTTGAGGGAGGACCAGGTTATAAAAATCATAAAAAAAAAAAGCTTACTGGAAGATGGGTTGGAGTGAGGAGACTCTTGAGGCTTGGAGATTGTCCTGGGCTATGGGAAGGGCAGCTGAAAGGTGATGAGGGCCTGTGGCTGGGCAAATGGTAACAAGGGGATATAGGCAAGAGATGTGGAGGTTAAGAGGTTGGTTATTAGGATAGTGGGGCCCTAAACAATATGATAGGGAAGTTCAAGAAAAGGGAGGGTTTGTGGGAAAAGAAAGTGAGTTCTGTTCTGGATATGATGAGTTTGAGATATTTATAGTACTTCCAGTTTCAGATGTGCAAGAGGCAGTTGATGATGTGAGACTAGTTCAGCAGAGAAATCTGGGTTGGATATTTAGATCTGGGAATAATGTGCAAGATGGAAACATGGGAGCTGATGAGGTCATTAAGTAAGACAATATAAAGCAAAAAGGGAATCTAGGGCAGAGATGGGGGGTGGCACTCACGGGTAGAGGGTGAGATATGGAAGAAGCAGCAGCAAAGGAGACTGAGACATGGTTTAGTTTTTGATTCCTTCCTTAATGAAATATTGGTGAGACATCTATTATAATAGGTATTTTGTTTGATAATGCTTTTCTCCAATGAAAATCACCAGAATACTTCAGAAATCTGGTTGTGGGCATTCAGTTTTAGTCACAATACAATGAGTCATTATAGTTTGCATTAAATACCAGCTACTGTGTCATATTTGAAGTATGAAACACCCTACTACTTGTGATATATATTTCATATATATTAAGTCACCAGATCATTTAGGAATACTTTTATTTTAAACAATCTTATATTACAATTTATGGAAGCAATTTGTAAAATGAGCAGTATTAAATTGTGTGCCATGAAATATTCAGGAATGAATACATATTTACATCTTTTTAATAGTTATCCTTCAGGTCAAATGACAAAATTGTCATACTGCGAGACAAGTTAATTTTCATAAATGGATGGACCATTTCACATTCAGCACAAATTATTCAGATTTGAAACTTAACATTTCTCTGAAAAAAACTATATATTAGATCTTGGTTTTTAGAAACGGCTGTGTTCATGTTCTTGAAAAGTCTAACAAAATGTGGCCTTTAGATAAAGACTTCAATATGCATTTTCATAGTGTCTTCTATTGTAGGCAATGAGTTATGATCTTCTACAAGAAATTGCCAAACATTTAACATTATATAGCCAAAACTATAGGCTACCAAATTTCAAGTCTGAGATAACTGAAGCTGCATTTTTCAATAAAAACTATTCAGAAATAAAAACGGACATTCTGGAAACTGGATTAAAAAATCAATTGGAACCTATCTGTTGGGAATGTTTCTGCACTTTCTTTCATTCTTGCTTCCTTAGCCAAAGGGGCTTCTCTGGATTTAGGTCATTGTGAGAATTAATGACAGCCCATCTAACTCCTCTTGACCTCAACGAGGAATCAGAAATCCATTAATTCCTTTGGCAGGGGAGCTACAAAGGGAGTTCCAGATCTTGAAATGTGGTTTACGGTGACAAAGAAACCTACCTGGACTTTGCTGATTTGTAAAACTATTGTTTCTTCCAATAAAGATTAACAGTTCATCTATCTGGGCAAAGTTGAGGCTTTTCAAATGAAAAGAAAAAATGGTCATGACAACCATACTTAGATACTTAAAACACAAACATTGCAGACTCCAGCTTATTTTCCAAAACACTTCAAGTCACCAATTGACTAAAATGCCCTAAAATGTTTTAATTATTTGAGGCCATTTTGAAGTTGGGGAGGTGTAAATAGCAGCTGTCACTAAAAGAGCCACATCAACATTTCAATTGGGGGGGGGGGGTGGTGGGTGAAACAAGACTAAGCCCTGAGCAGCTTCTCAGAACACTTGGCCCTTGGGAGTGAAATAGCCCACAAATCATTCTGAGCCTGCTTGGACAGACAGGGGCACTGAGGCATGGTCAGGTGGTGGGACCGGCTCATGGGCTTCTAATTAGAGCTGCAAATGGAGTGCTGAGCTCCTGGCCCTCCAGTCTGACCACACTCTGTCTTTGAAGGAACAATCATAAATCTTGAATTACTATGGAAACTTTTGCAAATGGAGTTACAGGGCAGAAATAATCATGTGTGATGACAACACTACTGTGTGCAAGATTCCTGTTGTCATCTCCTTTAAGGGAAAAGGAGCCCTCATTCTAAAGTTGTTACTTTTGTTGTTGCTAACAGGATTGTATTATGTTGTAGTGTGTGTGTGTGTGTGTGTGTGTGTGTGTGTGTGTGTGTGTGCGCACAGTGAGAGGGTCTTGGCCAAGGGTGACCAGGGGAGAGGGAGGGAGCAGAACCAGGTTGAAGGCTCTTGGAAGTGACTCAGAAGAGTTTACAGGACGATGAGGCTGCCATTAACATCCTGGTTTCATATCATGTGTTAATAAGTCAGACAACATTTCTTTTTTAAAAAAGCGGTAGATGAATAACTAAACATCTCCCCCCGCCCCCAAGACTCAGGGAAAGCCCTTCCGCAGGGCTTTGTTCTTCACCATAATGAACTTGCTAATAAAGACGTGAGCAAAATTTGGATCCACCAGATAATTGTAAGTTTTCACTGTGGAAGGAAGGGGCTCCATGGCCACCACAGGACATGGAGTCTGCATGGAAGAAGAAATCGGGGCAAGATGGTATGATGTTTTTGTGATGTAGTCCACAAGTCTGTTGTACTGCTGTTCAGACAGCCTTTCTCTAGCACCATCCACCTAGAATGAAAAATAAAGAACCATCAGGACCCATGATCCTCCTTCCATTGTTTTAAGGTCTCTGCCATTTCTCTAAGGTGGAGAAAAGCGTTTTCTGAGACAGGGCCACAGTGGTACCCTCCTCATTGGAAAAGGGAAAGCTCTGGGTTGGGAACAGTCGTCAATCTTAGTGGGAGCAGCTGAAACTGCATAAAGCCTCTCGTGTTTGCATCTGACAGTTTGCTCACATTTTCCTCATTAACTGTATTAAACATCTGCTGCTGCTTTCACCAGTGAGCCCAAGGACAATGGAGAAAGAAGCCTTCACTTGGCTTACTTCATTCAAGACTGATTGGTCTTATTAACTCAGGACTCGGCTTGTACAGAATGATTCTAGTCTGACAGAAGATGCAGGGAAATCTCAACCATTTTCAAAACAGTGGCTTTGGACAGAAACTTTAAAAATAAATACCAAACTCTAACAACATTTTCTGTTTTATAAATATTAGTCTTTAAAGCCAGAAAAAATAGTAATACTGGGCAGAGAAAAAGGAAATTTTTATGAAAAAAAAGGGGAGGGGGTGGGAAATGCAAAGTACATTTACAGTTCATGAAAGTCTGGCCCATCTTCAAAGAAATGAAGTTGAGGAACCCTGATACTACCTGGGCCGATTCTAACATATATTCTGAGAAGATAACCCAGCCATAAATGATTTTCCTGCCCCACCACAATGGGCATAGTGTGTAGAAGCTTCCAGGTTAGACCACTAGGTTAATTATCTGTGTTCACATAACATTATTATTTTTTTTATTTTTGCAAGGCAATGGGGTTAAGTGGCTTGCCCAAGGCCACACAGCTAGGTAATTATTAAGTGTCTGGGACCCGATTTGAACCCAGGTACTTTTGACTCCAGGGCCGGTGCTCTATTCACTGTGCCACCTAGCTGCCCCAAAAGATGTCTTTTTTTTTTTTTTTAGGTTTTTGCAAGGCAAACTGGGTTAAGTGGCTCGCCCAAGGCCACACAGCTAGGTAATTATTAAGTGTCTGAGACTGGATTTGAACCCAGGTACTCCTGACTCCAGGGCCGGTGCTTTATCTACTGCGCCACCTAGCCGCCACATAACTTTAAATATGGAGGATCCAACCAGCAAAGGAATGATGATGATGGCCTTGGAGCTTGTTAAAAACAAAAACCAACCCAAAGCCCAGTGACTCTGCCCCAGGGAACTCAAGCTTATTTTATAGAAGCAAAAAGCAGAAAAGAAAAAATGACCCATACAAGAGGTGCCTAAACACTGTAGAGAGGTGAGAGGAGGAGGGCGGTTATAGTTTATGTCACCTAGTCCTAAAGACCAGACCATCTTACATAGATGACATAACAAGGACTTAGGAACACAGTCCTGTCCCTCACCTCTAGGTCTGGTGTAAAGCGAGGCAGACACAAGAGGCCTCCGCTGACTGGGGCAGAGGAGAGCTGCCGCTCATAGCAGGGAGGGGGTCGCTTCAGCTGGGGAGCACAGCAGGGTGGACTTGAGGCTTAATTGCTTCTCCTGAACAGCAGCACAGGAAACCCCTGTGTTGTGAAAGGAACCCAGCCAGCGAATAAACTGCCTGTCCTGACTCACTTGGAGTCTTTCATAAGAGATATCCACAGAGTGCCAGGCACATTAAGCAATTATTACCCTAAAAATGGCACCTCTGACCAAGAAAAGCCAGGGCTGTTTTGCAAAAAATCTTGTTCCATATTTAAATATGCTAGATGATGTCATCTGCAAATTAATTCCTTCCAAAATCCAAGGGAAGCCTGGTTTTGCAGCATCTGAGTTAAAAAGGGACAGAGCAGAGGAAGCCACTTTGAACAGGCTTGAGATGAAAGTTCCTGTTGTCTTGCAAGCAGAAGACAGAAGGAAGTGGGGTACATGGCCTACTGGCCAGGGATGCGGCCAGGGCAAGGCTGCACCACGCCAGCTCTCCCGAAGCAAGATGGCAGGAGACGCAGACTTCTCCTGCCTGAGGCTCTTGGGGGGGGGGGCAGGGAAGAGCACTTGATTCTGTTACTTAG
This sequence comes from Macrotis lagotis, assembly GCF_037893015.1. NCBI lineage: Eukaryota > Metazoa > Chordata > Mammalia > Peramelemorphia > Peramelidae > Macrotis > Macrotis lagotis. The sequence goes on along the minus strand of NC_133666.1, from coordinate 554,766,654 downwards.
GATTTTTTCCACAGGGGAACGAGGTTGCGCTGTTCAGAGAAGACCGAGGTAACTTAATGGCACAAGAGAAGCATTTACTGCATGAAGTCATGGGCCGATTCTGCTTCTTTTCTGTGGGTTCTCAAGTGAGGGAAGATGGAACCAGGCACAAGGGAAGTTAGAAAATGCAGCAACTAGTGGTGGGTGAGGACTGTGTGTCACCCATTTTTGTGTCATGCCAGGATAGAGCCTGTTCCCCTGGCAGCCTGATTCTGCTAGTCAGCCTTACTCCCGACAAAGCAGACTGTCCTTCCAGGGCTTGATGACCCTGCTGCCTCTGGTTCTTCCCCGCCTCTCTGACCACTCCTCGGTTTTCTGTGTTGCGGCCTTGCTCAAGTCCCAGCTCTTAGGTACACATGTCCTCCAAGGCTCCACCCTGCTCCTCTTCTCTTTGTTCTACATTTTCTCAATTGGCGATCTTACCAACTCCAAAGGATTCGATTATCTTAAAGTCCAAGAACTCTCCTGACCTCATCTCTCCAACCTTCTCCTAAATCCACAACTGCTTACTAGATAAAGTGACGTCAAGTTTCTTTCACGTAACCCTTTGATCTCTGCAGGGCATGGGGCTCACCCCCTTTCTCCCCCTCACAGCTGCAGCACCTCTGGCTACGCTCATTCAGGCTCTCATCCCTTCTTCTTGCCTCCAGGCTCTTCTCTTTCCCATCCACTCTCTGCCATCTATTTCTGAAGCACTGGCCATGCCAGCCCATGCTTAAGAAGCACCTCTGGCTCCTTACACTGCTGCCTAAACCACAAACTCTTTTTACAAAGCTGAGTCCCGGTCCACATTCTGAGGCTTGCGTGTACCCTCTAGTCCTTCATTACAGATGCCCAGAGGATGCAGGGCCCCAATACTTTGGGAAGATGAAATGAGCAATGTCCTAAAGCAGCCACCCTGAAGCAGGCCTAAAGTGGCTCTGACCCGGGGGCGATTGTCTCTGGTTTCGGTCCCCTGGACTGGAATATTCTCAATTCCTGGTTTCTTTCAAGGTTTAGTTCAAATGCTATTCCCTCCTTCTCCTCCTCCTCCTCTTCCTCCTCCTCTCAGTGGCTAGTACCCCCTTGACCTCTAGTAATTACCTTGCTTATATTGTCTATATTTTCTATTATCCATGTTATAGCCCCAGAGTAGATTGTTTCTTTTTGAGGACAGGAACTAGTTGGTATCTGTCTTTCAGTGCCTGCATATTGCACGTGACTAATAAATGCTGTTGCATAAAGACCTAGGATCATAGGATTCTAGAGTGAGTTTTGGATCCTGGATTCAGTCCTCTCAGTTTATAGATGACAAAAGAAGCCCAGAGAAGGGAGTGACCAGCTGTGGTTTCCAAAAGTCCTAAGTGGTCGAGGCAAGTTTGGGAGCTGGGTCCTGGGACCCTGGGCTCCACTGCCATACCATTGAGGGTTTCTGAAAGTAGGCCACACTGTCTGAAGCTGAGATGGCCACGAACCTGGGCAGCTTCCAGGGATGGTAGCTTAAGTTGTCATTTCCTTTGAGCCTGTGTAAAGGTGACTCCCTCAACAGCTCCCCCATCCAGGGAAGGAGAAAGGGAGTTCTACCTGGAGGAGTGTGGAGACAACTCAGTCACTGTCAAATGGAGACTCTTCCGTTGGTCCCCTTGCCTGAGTGCAGTGTTTCTCAAACAACTCAGAACAGTCACAATTCCCCAGCAAGTCCCACCGAGATTTCTCAGTAAGCACTAAAGGGAGTGCTTGAAGACAATGTTTTTCCCCTTGCCAAGTCCTGAAGCCAAATCAGCATCACTTTATTGTCAACTGGATCTAATGGTTTTGGCAAATCGAATCAAGTCAGCTTGGACATCTGACCTCTGTTTATCCCCAGAAAGTCATCAACTCCAAACAGCAATGTGGTCTTGGTCCAAGCCACAGTTTAGAGGCTGACTGATGGTGATCCAGGAAACTCAAGACATCTACAAGTTGCTGTCCTTGGCTGGCTTCCATCTTCTCAGATAACTTCACCCCAAACAGTGGTATGAGAGAAGCAGGCTTTAATATGAGGACTATTATCAAATGATTTCCAGAAGACAGGAGGATGCCATTTCCTCCGGAGAATAGTAGCCAATGAGAGTCACTGGGACTTAGGAAGCAGGTGCTATCTTGTTATCCAGAACTACTGACTTTGGGTCAGGGAAGAAATCAATTTGAAGCTGGGCTCAAAGGATGCCTTGTTCTTCAGAAGATCAGGTTGAGGTTGGATGCCAATGCCCTGACCTGGGAGGGGCAGAGGTCCTTGTTCACTTGAGGGCAAGGCTACAAGAAGACCAGTAGAGCTTGTCCTCAGATCACTGCTCACCTCCTCTTCCCAGCACCCTTAGAGCCACGCAGACAGAAGGTGACCCAGAAAAATTCCCAACAGGAACAAGCACAAAGAGGCTGGCAAGAAAGGAAACAGCCTCTGGCATTTATATTTCTTAACAGGATTTTGACCCCTAGAATGTGGTAGAATGGGAGAGAAAAAGAGACCATCCTGTTGGCTTGACATCTTCAACTCTGAGGACAGCAGAGCCATGGTTTGCTTTGGTTTTACACCTACACTTTTTTAGCCATGAATGCCCTGACAACAGTTCTCACCTACCTCATGCACAGGAGAGAGAGAGAAGCACACCCTCCACTCCAGACCACCTACAACAAGTACCAGAGTCTTTCTGCACATGGAGTGGGGGGGGGTAGCCACATTATTCGTACAGAAGGACCTTGGAGATCATTCTGGAGAGAATCGGGATGTGGACACTGAGTCCCAGAGAAGTGAAGGTCTCTGTCTAAGGTTCTGTAGCCAGGAAGTGGCAGAGTGAGGTCTGGCCCTGGGAACTCCAGCTCCAGGTCCCGTGTTTTTTCTGCTCCTTCATCTACCTTTTATATAGGTATGAGAAGAAACATGGGACAGGGAAGTTCTTCCCTTGGAGGGTGCAGCTATTAACAGAGGGTTCACTTTCTGCCATCTTTTTTTATTTTTATACATGTCTCGGGGAATGACAGACAGCCTCAGTTCTCGCCTGCCATAGCTCCAACATTACCCATTTGAGCACACCCAAGGGAGGGTAAGAAGATTCTTGGGTCCCAGCAGGTTGGAGTCCAGGGCTTTGAACCTCCCCCCCCTTTTTTTCCTTTTGGCTTTTGCAAGACAATGGGGTTAGGTGACTTGTCCAAGGTCACACAGCCAGGTCATTAAGTATCTGAGGTTGGATTTGAACTCAGGTCCTCCTGACTCCAAGGCCAATGCTCTATTCACTGCACTATCTAGTTGCCCTCTTTGAATCTCCTTTTTTTCCCTATCATTGGGTTTGGGATATGGAGGTTGGGGGTGGTATTTGCCACCACCTTCATCAACCCTCCTCTCACCAAACCTGCCACTTCTGGTGACAGCTTCAACCACAGATAAGTTGAGGAGGAAACAAAGGGGACTTCACATTCACAGAGTCTAAATGCGCTTGCTAGGTTAGAGGAATTGGGCCTGAGGAGCCTGCTCCAGGAAGGATGGAGCGCTCCTTATGTGGGCTGGATGTCAAAGCAGAGCTGCATCCTCACCTCCACATCACAAGCCACTCTGGGCTGCTGGAGCTGCACCTTCAGCAGGTTTCTCTGCTTGCCGTCTTGGACACAGTCGATCTCGGTGATGGGAAACGCTTGCTGCTGGGTGTCTTCACTTACACTGACGACAAAAAGCACTTCGGATGTCAAAAGCAAACATCCCTCATGCTCCTGGCCCGAGCCACTCACGAGAACGACATCCAAGGCCATGTGGACTTCTGGCCGGCCCAGAGACTGGAGCATTTTCCTGTTTAAAAAGGATGAAAATGAGAGAAGTACAAGACTGTTCAAGACAATTCACTCAAGCTTTCTGCTGTCCAACTTTTAGGACTTAACCTTTTCCACCCTCCTTTTAGAAACAGCCCCTCCATTCTGAATGCTGTACAACTCAGACTGCCTTCTCCTGACTGCCTCCAGTGGTCAGTAATTTTCTCTTTTAATTGGAAAAACACCCCTTGGGAAGCTATTTTTGACCCCAGTTCAAGGGGAAGGCTGTTTTCTGGGTCAGGGCTTCTCAAAAGCATGGTGGGAGGCACAGAGGAGTTTCATGGACTGCCTCACGGAGGCAGTAGCCTCCTCTCTTGGGCCACTGAAGACCTCTCTGTTTCAGATGCCCGAGGACCCTGCTCCATCCTGCTCTCCAGGAGAGGTGGCTTGTTAGTCAGACAGCAAGCCAGGACCCATTAAGAAACAATGTGAATGTAAAAAATGAGCAAGTGTCTAAATAATTTTACCAGACGTATTTGACATGGCTATTTGGAGCCTGGTCAGCATGCTGATCTCTTGGATAATAGCGCTGCTGGGGAAGCTGAGAAAGTCCAGCTCCATGTAAAATACCTGTGGTGAGAGAAATAAGAGAGTCTGACTGGTTGTTTTCTGGAAAACAGTTCCATGTTACAGTGATGTCATCTGTTTAGAGCAGGTCATAAAACAGTACAGATCCAAAATGATGTCACATCTTTGGAGGCGAGGGTATAGATAATCCATTAAACATTACAATGCACTTAACCCTCGTGATCTTGCATTAGCTACAAACTAAAATATGAAGTCCTAAAATCCAGGCACATCCTAGCAATTAGAGGAAGGACAGTACTCTTGAGGGCGATCATTTCTGAAGAGAATCATACACATCATTTGCAATTTATGTATAAATGTCAAGACTGTTAACCTTCCTGCTTAATATTAAAATACTTCCATATTTGTGTCATGGTTGGTAAAATAATAATAAAAAACAACAGAGTTTGCTTAGATACTGTATTTAAATGTTGAGTTACTTAATCCATCTGTTAAACATGGCTCCATATACATTTATGAGATCTCTTGGGCCATCTGGTTTACTAAGGGGCTCTTCTTAGTGCCAGCTTCGAATGAAGGCTACGAGAAGTAGCTCCACAGGTTTCCAAATAAGCTTTTCAAGACTGAAGATGGTACAGCATATGTGCTTTCTGATGGCTTGTAAATGTTTATAAATGAGGCTTAGTCATTAGGCTGAGAGTTAGTGGTTTATAAAAACTTCAGTGCTATAATAAAAATTTTACAAGAATGATGGAAGCCTAGTGAGACCATGTGACTTTCCTGGAGATGCTAGCCTTCTGCAAGGTAGACTTCAGAAATACACAGCAAGGATGAGAACTGTCCAAATGAAGGCATCTGACAAAGCACTGCAGCATGAGGGTTTGAGAAAACCTCCATTTTTGAAAGGAGATCTATTTTCACTAAAGCACCACCAAAGGAAAAGAGATTTTAATTTTTAATGTCTATGTTATCGGTAATCCCTAAGAGCAGAGTTCCAGTTGTAAGTATTACAGTTTTGTCCATTTCTATGTGAGCAAAACTGTGATACACAGATGGAGAGAGTGAAAGAGGAGAGGGAGGGAGTAGAGGAGGAAGAAGGGAGGGGGATGCCTAGAAGAGACCATATGTTGATTTCTGTGTGGTCCCCCTAAAAGATCTCAAGAGACAATTCCAATTCTGAGAGTTCATCTAACTATGCACATTCATTTTTTGTTCATCACATATCACGGAGATGTATTTTTATGTTTGTCTAGTTTGGGTCAGATTTGTTTGAGATTCATGATGAGCTGTGGTGAAGTATGTCTTGTGTTTTTTATAACCTGATAAAGTCTGCTGGCGATATTTACCTGAGGAACAACAGACAAGCAGAAGATTCTCATAACCTGGGAATAGTTCTTGAATTGGGGTTGACTGCATTGCCATCAGCATTTAAACAGTTAAGGTGAAAAAAAGTTGCAGTGATTAAAAATCACTTTAAAGGGCTCTTATTAAGAATATTATTCAAGCCTTAAGACAGGAATTGAGAATGGAGATACTTTTCACATCCCCCCCCCCCCCCCGATATTCTAGATGCAAATAGCTTTAACTATTTTCCTTTGATGGAACATCATTATCAGCTCTCTATTTTTTCTTGTTCTTAGGAGCAGAAGCAGAAGCAGGAAGGCCTGTGGATAGGGAAGCAGCTTGAAAATCAGAAAGTCTCTGAGCCAGTTACCACCTCACAATGCTCTAAGCAGCTCCCTGAGACATTCCCAGAGCAGGGGAATGACCTGCAGAAGAAGAGGAACTTTCCTCATTGGGAATTCTTAATATGAATGAAATTCCAGGCCAAGTTGATGTTCCTATGCCCAGATCTGAGAATTAGGTTTCAGTATGAACTCTCATGTCTAGCTCCTAGAACCACAGGTCTGCAGTGAGTGAGGTCTGGACTGGGGATTCTTCCTCCATGGGCAGTCTTTAAGTGAGAGCATCTTCTAAATCCAGAGCCTATACCCCTTGGGCCAATTCCCTCTCAGGAAACCCTGAAATTCCAAGGGGTCCTCCTGCAAATTTCCCATTGGAAGTCATTGTTCTTTCTTTTTCCTGCTGTAACACTGCTCTTTAACCCTCAGTGCCAAATGCACAAACTGGGGGGGGTGTTGTGGGCACGGATGGCACACACATGCATCTTACTGGTTACTTCTGATAAAAGACCAGGCTTTTAATGGATCATAAAACACTTCAGCAGCGGCATGTAGGCTGAAATCACTATGTGATAGTCTGGATCTACAAAAGGATTTTATGGTGAATATAATTCTATTTCTTTGGTATTCCATGAAACTAAAATATCTTCACACAAGTTAGTGTGATGAGGTGAAACAGAGAGAAAGGCAGCCCCTGTGCATCTGTTTATTTGTAGCTCTTCTGCATGTGAACATCTTCAAGTCAGCTGAAACTTCATGTTTCAGGTTAAAATCACAGAATATTGGCGGGGGGCATTCCAGTCCCCTCAAATTATGGAGAAGGAAACTGAGGTCTAAGGAAATAGAAGTCATTTGTTTTTTCAGTGGCAGAAAGGATTTGCACCCAGGCCTTGCGACCTCAAGTGCAGCGCTTGCTTCACAACACTGGTCATACAAATTATCTGAAGCAGAACTCACCATAGCCAGTCTGTGACACAAGCTCCGCTGCTCCTCCAATGGGCTTGGTAAACACCCCCATGATTCCTTTCCCCACACCGGAGATAACGCCTTTGGCCTTGTGGCCAGCTGATGCCTGGGCCTCGGATGTTTTCTGAAAGTTCTGCATTGGCTGGTCTACAATACCAGCAATTGCACCTGGAACAACAAAAATCACCAATAATTAATGAGGATTTAAATCCCTGGAACAGAAGAAAACCTTAAATCTGGAACATGGTTTTATTTGGATTGAAAACAGAACTCCACCCTCATTGTAAGTCCTTCACTAGACCAATGATCTGAGCACAATTTTGGCTTTGTTTAACTTAAGCTTTTACTGTCTCCTTCCCAATGATCTAACTCTCGGAGAGGGTTGAGCCCACAGCAATCTGACACACTGGAGTTCAGTTCCCAGTCCAACAAAAAGGATAGCGGCCCCCCTGACAAGCCCCTCTGTCAAACACCACCCACCCTTGCCATGCAATTAGGCTACTTTGTTTTGGAGGCAGGGAGAGGAGGATGCCCATTAGGATGGTTTGTTCTTTCCAGGAATGACTCATCCCTGTGTAGTGCTTTGAGGGAAACACAACCGCTCTGCAAGGATTATTTATTAGTCCTACTTTATAGACGAGGAAACTGAGCCCCACAGAGATGAAATGACCTCCCCATAGTCACAGGACTACTCAGTGTGGGTAGTGAGTATCAAAGGCAAGACCTGAACCCAGGTCTTTGGATTCCAAGTCCAATGTTCTCTTCATTCCAACCCATGGTTTTGGGTATTAGGATGAGATATTAAGGAGTCAATGATTGCAAGTCTGGCAGTTGGTTAGTTTACTGGGTAAATAAGAATTGAACTTGTTGAGCTCTACCAAACCAGTATTTGCCAACTGCCACTCAGGAAATTTCTTTTATCTCTTGTTGAAAACCCTTGGTCTATCCATTAGTCTTAGTGGATGGAGAAGTGTTGATAACCACTCTATATCTTTGGGTATAATAAAAATAACTCTTTGAATATATACTTGGATATCATGACAGACAGAAAGTACTTCCCTTAAGGTTAATTAAATGCTATCCAAGCTCATATTTTTCTTTACTTGGGAAACACAAAAACCTGATCAGCAGTCAATTTCCCGTAAAATTTTTGCTCAATACTCATGTGGGCCAGAAAACAAAGTCTCCCGGTAATCTATGACAGTTTCATATTGTTAACACAAATCTACTTAGACTAACGAGAATAGAAAACATCCCTTGTGGAAATTTCAACGTGTATAAAACCTCAGGACAATAAGTAGCAAAGAATCATCCAGTCTCAGTTTAGTAAGATGCCTCTTCTTCATCCTTCTTCTCAGAGGCCCCTCCGAGCACTTGCCCCAGCCCTACAAGGAGTTCTCTTCATGTGACTTCTTTTTCTTGCCCCTAGCCCTACATGTAGAAAGCTCTCTTCATCCGGTTTCTCTTTTTATGTATAAAGCACCCGCCAAGGAAACTGCTCCTTGCCCTTGTTTTGTCAAATCACAGCCATCTCCATGTGGTCACAGTCTCCTACGGGCCCAGCTCCAGCAGAGAAATTCCTGGAGCACAGCACAAGTCTTTTGGAATCGGTTTTTATTTCTTATTATTTTAGAGAGGAGTGTGAGTATATAAAAGCAAAGTAAATAATTTGCTAGTTGTAGAACTAAGTTAGATGATGTTAATAGGGGAGGAACATCTGTACGTTCTCCTAAGAGGTCTAACTCTTTCCAGGTCATGGTGAACAGGCTAAGACTGCCATGTCAGCCTTTGTTTGCACATCACCCATGAGTCCTCAATTCATCTATGCATTCTAGACACATGGTGCCAAGGAAGGGGGGATAACTAGGCTGGTAATCACTAAGAAGTTGTGTGTGTGTGATGGTGCCACCTTTACACTCACAAAGTGCTCTCTTTATGATTTGGCAGCTCACTCTTGCATGGAGAGCATCTGAGTTATGTCTTGCCATAATTTTGAGTCTACTTTTCTGGATATTGAAGTAGTTTATTGAAACTATGGTAATGACAGCCTTTGCTGTAGTCAGTGTCTGAAGAAAACAGAAGATCAAAGAAAAGTTTCACTTTGAATACCTGTTTGTATTTAAGAAACTAGACATTGGAGCTCTACTCTGAGGATAACCAAAGCTATAAACAGTTCCTGTGTCACTGGAATGAGTTAGGTTGGGCATATGAAAGAGCTATGACTGTTTTCTATGAAGAATAACTAAAATAAAGATCTATGGTTAATTTAATAATAAAATTAGATGAAATATTATAATATGCAATAATAATTGGTAAGATATCCAGATTAATTATTCCAAAGTTTTCACAGATTCCAAAAGGACAGACTGCTTGCCAAGGGTCCCATAACTTTAATGTAGCTATGCATAGACTAGAACCTGGAACTTTAGATTTTAAATAAATGTACTCTTCCATTTTTAGAGCCTCTAAAAGGTTTTTATGACTTCTTAATCCATGCAAACTTCTTTCTTTCTTCCTTCCCCTTGAGTCTTCTTACACTCAGAGGCTACCTTGTTGCTTATACGACGGTGCCTGCCAGAAAAAGGAAAGGGCATCACCTAATGAGAGTTGAGGGAGTTTGGGTTGGATAGCATTGTCAAGCTGGGTTCCTTCCATGCCCCGCCTGCATCCTTCTGAATCTGAGGGCCAATATTGTATATACAGATCCAGAGGACTCCCAGACAGGTCACTGGCCCCTCAGGGGCTGGTAACAGCAGCTGGTCTGGACCTCATCAGCATCCTTTCATAAATGGACTGGAATCCAGTAATAATAGAACTAGACCAACTGTTCAAGAATAATGGCAACTCTAACCACACACATGTAGCACCTTGGAAACTGCAGAGCATTGGAAATACTTTGTCTTGCTTGGTCCTCATGACAACCCTAGGAAGTAGGTACTCCCGTTCAGATTTTATGGTGAGTAGCAGGCTCAGAGAGATGAAGTAATGTGTTCATCACCACAAAGCTAATTAGTGGTAAAAACCAGGACTCAAGTTTTTTTTGACTTCAAGTTTCATGTTCTTTCTACTATACCAAACTGCCTCTCTAAGCTTAGAGCTGGGAAAATGGCTCTGGATCAGACCACCCTCACACATGCCCCAGGGGTCCACTCTAGAAATGAGCCTGGCTTTAGGATTCTGGAGACTGGTGGTACTCAATTAGCATGCAAGCAGAATGTCATCTTTTTTTGTTGTTGTTTGTTTTCTTGCAAGGCAATGGGGTTAAGTGACTTGCCCAAGGTCATGCAGCTAGGTAATTATTAAGTGTCTGAGACTGAATTTGAATTCGGGCCCCCCGACTCCAGGGCCAGTGGTCTAACCACCGCACCACTGAGCTGCTCCATTTTTTTCAGAATACCATCTATTCAAAATCTTATCATTCCAACTAGAGAACATGTTGGTATTCAGGAGTCAGGAGCAGGACTTGAGGGACACACAAAATGCCCACTTTTATTCTTAATGACACTGCCATAGGACCAGTTTTCTGAAAATTCTAGTGGAAACATTTGAAAGAGCAAGATAGCCTGTTCTTTGATGCTCTGGGGTATGGAACCATGGAGAACAAGGACATCAGTAAAGACTGCTAAGACTGACCCAGAAGATTTCCTGTTTCACTTGGAGTTTTCTAGCCTCAAGTGTCATTCAATGTATTGATTGATTTACTGTTTTTTTCCATCCCCAACATGCTGAAGAGAGGCCTATTTCTAACATTAGGCAAGACAGCAAGTATTTCAAATTAGATGAAGGGATGGTTTGATGGGCCCAGGAGGAACAATTCAATCTGTACCTGAAAGCCAAGCATTTGATTTTAATTCAGAACTTGATTCTACCACCACCATGGAGCTGGAGTCTACCTGGGCTTCCATTTGCTAATAAGGTTGGAGTCACTGGTCCAACAACAGGAGCAGAAGGGTATTCAAAACTATGCCACTGGTACATAGAAGGCACTTAATAGCTGCTTGAGTACATGAATGAATGGATGATGAAAATGAGCACAAAATTCATGTATTTGAAAATGCCATGTTTTCAGTTCATTCTTTCTCCTTTGAGTCACAGATACACAATTCCTTAAGATCCAAATGAAAACATACACTCTTTAACTCGCCTCTTTCTGCTCAGATCCCCTTCCTTCAGATGGGCCCTTCACAATCAAGCCCTTCTAAGCCTCAGGTCTTTGCTAGATGGCCCGGGCCCCTCGCCACGGGTCTCTGCTATTCACAAAGAAGGCACTGCCATTCCCCTTTTACAATGTTTTCATCCTTGTTCATTAGCTTCTTAGTATCCAGGCATTATCAAATGACAGTGGCCCACACCATTGAATGTTATTGCTTAAATAATTTCCAGTAACTTAACCTGAACTTGTAATGTTTTACCACTTCCTTTCGGGGCCCCTTCTGGGCTGTGGTTGCAAAGCTGTGGAGCTGGGCTGAGTGCTGAAGATGAGGAGGGGGAATCAGTTCTCCCAGGCTCATCTTTTCTAACCTCTGGCTCTGGGCTGCTTTGGACTCTTTGATCTCTGGGAGCTGCATACTCCTTCAGATACACTGAGGCTGCCTGCCAAGCAACACAGTTTTAAATTCCTTTGCTGGGGCGACAAACAAAAATACTCTTGAAAACCCTGTTCCGCAGAATTTCAGCTCAGAAGCTTCCTTTTCATAGATTTTTCCAAAGCAAAACCTTTTCAAACATTTGTAATATTTTGAAATATCCATAGCAATCTTCACCTCCAACCATACCATCTGGCGGTTTGACAAACAATAATTACACTGAGTCAGGCCAATCGGGCTCTTTTGAGAAAAGGAGGCTTCTCATTGAAGTTTACATGACATTTGCACTTTGTTCAAGTGGTTTTCAAACAAAAACAAGCATCTACAATATCTATGGTGCAGAAGAAGCAATGGGTTTTTATAAAGTTTTCCTATAATTCACTTGAAAGTCAACAGCCATACGGTAGTGTCTTGGGGCTGACTCTGCCACCCTCAGTGTGCCCAAGAGAAAGTTACTCTTTTCTTTGAGGAATCATATGTAAAGACATGTTGTGCACTAGAGGGTAAAGAATGCAAAACTCTAGTACTTTTGAATAATCTCTAGAAAGTAAGGCCTTAAGAGTAGTATAGGTCTTGGGGTTTTGTTTTATTTCAATTATCTTCTGGGGGAATCTGAGGCTGACAAAATGTTTAGTTGATTCTTTTTTTTTTTTTTTTTAGGTTTTTGCAAGGTAAATGGGGTTAAGTGGCTTGCCCAAGGCCACACAGCTAGGTAATTATTAAGTGTCTGAGGTCAAATTTGAACTCAGGTACTCCTGACTCCAGGGCCAGTGCTCTATCCATTAGTTGATTCTTAGTAGTCAAAGCAGAGGGCTGTGTGTGTATATGTGCGTGTGTCTATGTGTGTGTGCTGTGAGAGTGTGTATGTGTGTGTGTGTGTGTGTGTGTGTATGTCTATCTGTGTGTGTGCTGCGAGTGTGTGTGCTGTGAGAATGTGCATGTTTGTGTGTCTGTCTGTCTGTGGGGTGTGTGTGTGTGTGTGTGTGTGTGTGTCCGTCCAGCTAAGCACAACTGGCTACTCATAATCACCATTGTCGATACATTACCCAGGAGGCTGAGGCCTAGTCTGGACAGACCCTGTCTAAGCCCCTCTCCCAAATTCTCTGGAAGCTGACGCCGCCACTCCTCCTGCCGGTTATAATGCTCCTCATCCAAAGAGAGCCGGTCCATATTCCGGGCCAGACTTGTGGCCAAGTTGGTAATGGAGGTCAAGGTGCCTATGGATACAAGGTGACAAATGTCAGCCAGATACTCACATGGCACAGCGGTGATACTGAACAGATAAATGCTTTTTTTCTTGGACTACAGAGTTTAAAGGGGAAGATAGAGAATCAAATCAATAATCAACAAGGGACAAGAGTTCATTCTTTGCCTCCATGGTATGTAAAGCTTACAAAAATAGAGATATAAATTAAAGTATTAAAAATAAAATAATTACAATTATACTTCAGAGGCAGTATTTTTTTAGTATTTGGTGGGGGGGAGGGGTTGAGGGGAGAAAAGGAGGGGAAAAACTGGGTTAGGCGTAATTTGTACAAGTACAATTTTAGGAGAGTTATTTAATAAGAATAAGTTTCCTTTCCTTCACAGTTGAGATAGGCATAGTTTGGCTTAGACCAGTCAGTTCTGAAGGCCTCATTTGGGTCAAATTCCAAAGGGCCAAAGCTGCCCACTTTGATCTGAAAGGTCTGGAGTTGAGGAGCTGCACTGCAGGAGTCCAGGCAGGCTGCACAGAGATGGTTCCACTTTCCCAATGAGAGATTTTTCTCCTGATTGCTTTAGTCATAATAAAGGGAGACACTAAACGGCATCATTTGACAGGCTAAGGAAATCCTGATTGTGCCACTGAGAATGCAGGATGTTAACTGAAAAGAATGTGAAGAAAATCAAGGAACAAATCATGGAAAAGTCACGATTCTTTTGCTCCCCAGAAAGGCCATTTCTGTTTCTTGCTGGAAAAGCCAGAATTCCCCTGAGGAAATGTGAATACATCTCAGTGAACAAAACTTAATGCTTCAGTAAACATCACAGGAAAACTATCTCATCTGTTGGAGGGCCTGGCTCTATGTCATCCCGCAGCTGCACCTTTGCGAGCAATTGGAAAAAGAAAGGTTTGCTAAAGGAAGGAGAGAGTCAGTGGAGAAAGCCCATCCCTACAAAATAAAGACCTGGGATGCTAGCACTACCCCTGGGGTGAGGAGAAATCTGGGAGGTGGTGGTGGTTTTATTTTGAAGCAGAAACAATACAAACACTAAATACTGTAGCTTTGGAAGTTTTGAAAAATCCACCAGTGAATCATCTGGCAATCCTCTGCAAGGTTCTCCAAGCAAAGTTCACAGTCCTCACCGGTTTACTGTGGGTTCCTTAGATTGGGCATACCTTCCCTGCTCTTTTTCCTCCTCTTCTCCCTCTCTCAAGCTTCCTGAAATCTCTGATCTCATACCCTCTCCCACTTTTGAGACTTTCTCTAGCAGGACCTAGCTCAGAGAAGTCCCTTGGTTCCCTAGCATCTTCTGTAGCACTTCCCAAATCAAAATTACTTTTATGGAGTGAAAAGCCTTTTGTTGTGTTTGGCCTAGGTCCTGCTGAGAGCTCAGATGCCCTTTCCTGGAACCCAGGTCACTCTAGACCTGACCTCAGCCTTACATGAAGCCAGGTTAGTTATAAAGAACAATACCAACAAAAACCTCCTGCCCCTTCTCCCTCTGCAGGCATCTACGTCTGGCCAGCACCGGGATTCGGGGCTTGGCGGCCCGCAGAGCCAGGCCTTGCTCCTGGAAACCTTGGCCACATGATGGCACTGTTTCTGTGTCTCTTGCTTAGGAAAAGCTGGTTATGTTTTACATCCCAATCTGTTTTCATGTCAAAATGTATCCACGTACTTACAAAAGTTATGACAACTGTATCTACATTGAAAAAAATGATAAATATGATGAGGCAACTGAGTGTAGGATTTCTGATGTTTTGCAGCAGGCCTGAACACCTTTAATATTTCTGTATTTACCACTCGGCCTAGCAGCAGAGCCAACCTTGGTTTCCCCAGTGGGAGGTTTGGAGTTCTGAAGGCTTTGAGCACACACTCCAGGCAGGACGTGCTCTGCTGAATACATAAGACATTATAGTCAGGTTTGGTTACAAATCCAACGTTTTGATGAGAGCTAACAAGCAAAGCAAAGCTAGAGGCCACCTGAGTATAGTTTGGAATTTAACACATTCTTGAAAATTTTTTAAAAAGAAAAAAAAGAGGTAAAGGAACTAAAATGAGGCATTGATGTAACCAAGAGCTACCTTTGGAAATGTGCTTTACAAAGGATGTAGTCCCTCTGGAAACTCCGCTGACAAATGCTCCTGGGCCTCGAGTCAGCCCTTCGTAGGGAAGCCTAAAGAAGTCATCGATGCCATTCCCAATGCTTCTGACCAGGCCAGTCGGGCTGCCAAGGATCTCCAGAGAGCCCACCACCCAGCCTGTGAGGAGCAAAAAGAGAAGGGTCATTCCCAGGCAGCACCAGAGCACTCTGCACACTGGTGACAAAAGCAGCTCATTCAGTTTTCACCCTGGGATTCATAACATAAATGAGCTTCTAGCGAGCACAATACAGGCAATAACTCACTGGCTTGTGAATTCATAAATGGCTATATTTCATACTTTATAAATCAAAGAAATCCCTCTGGCAACCTCACAAATAGCTTTAATATGACTTCCTTGCATGAGTCTCCCGTATTCCTACTAAAAGTCTAGTGTGTGTCTTCCTAGGGAGGTTTGGTTCTAGTATCCAGCTGAGGGGTAAGGGTGTCTTTCCTTTTGCAGGAGGCTGTGTATGCTGTGAAAAGCCTAAGCATCAGTGCCGCCAGTGAACTGGGATACAGGGAACCATCCTATGAGAGGGAGGAGGTTGATTGCTTAATGGGGTGTTAAAAAAGGGGATGCAAACTTTTGACAAGGATGGAAGAGTTATTTTTAATCTCCCCCAATCGGACCAAGCTGAGTGCTGTGCTTCGGAACTGAGCTCTGGCCAGACAAATGAATCCCCTTCAACCCCCCAGCTTCAGTTGTATAAACATCAGTGACATCTACATACTGATTAGGTTAGTCAGAGGGGAGTATTCCCTGTGAATGTCCCAAGAGGGGTATCCTTGGATCTGGTTTCCTATTTAAACATAGGCCTGCCAGGGGTTGGCCTGCTGGCTGGGCTAAGTGGACTTGTGGGAAAGCTGGTTTGGAGAATAAACCCAGACCTCCCCCTCTCCCCCCAGAAGATGGGAATTCAGAGTTGAAAGCCTGGGGGAACCGAAGACTGGAAGGTGCAGAAGGAGGTACAGTATTTGTAGATTCTGTCAGCAATGGGAAGATTCAGGAGTAATACTGCAGATGCCTCAGTTCTACTGACTTCCAAGCCCCAGAAGGAAAGTTCCTAACTGGGGTTGCCTGTGGGACAAGACCTATGACACAGACTCCTACCAAGGCTTCCTAACCTCCCTCTTTCTGCAGACTCCTGGGGAGAGGGGTAGGAGGGGGAAGGAAGGGACCTGAGCCCTTCCTGTTATCCTAGACTGTTAGGAGCTCAGACCCCAGGCTGCCAGCTTCTTCCTTGCAGAGGCTTACACAAAAGTAAATAGCTCAGGGCTTCTTTTTCCTAGCATTTCTGCCCTAGCAGGCCCTGGGGCTCCATTAAGGTAGAAAAGGAGCAAAGTTAAAAACTATTCTGTCAGAGGGCTTGAGGATGGGCTAACCAATTACCAATTCCAATGAGTTTTGCAAAGAGTGTCTAACACAAGTGTTATGTGAGAGTGGAAATTCAAAAACCACTACTACCACATGGAAGGGTTGGGGTTTTTCCTGCTCTGGACAAGCAAAAATCCACACCCCTAAATCTGAACCCCTGGCTTGACTCCCTTTCTTTTAAGGAACACTAAGACAAAAATGCTAACACTTAGGTCAATGTAGGAAGAAGTTCCTGAAGGTGAGGTTTATAAAGACAATGAAGGAGAAAAACTGAAGTAAACTTGAAAATCACTTTCCCTATATGTAAGGAAGGTCCATGTCACCTTAGAAGGCCTATGACCTATGAAACACAATAGATCCTGATCTCTATCTGGTAATATTTAGGTGTGGTAAGGAGATGAAAAAGAAACCAGTTAATGTTCTTTCCATCTCTGATTCAAACATAAGAGTCATCAATGATGAGTAGATGTATATTCTAAGACCATGACCACTCCTTGGGGGGACTCTGTCTTTTTCTAGCCAGGTGGAGATGGGAGAGAGGGAAGACATCATAATTATTTCAGTCTCACCTAAACTTGTATGTTTATGGGGAAAAGACATGGAACTGGATTTGAATGGAGGCAGTAGTAGGGTTCAGTGGATCCAGTGCTGGACTTGGAGCTAGGATGATCTGGGTCCATATGTCACCTTGGTAAGCTGGGCAAGTTGTTTAATGTCTCCAAGGCTGAGTTTTGTCAACTGTAAAAATAATTCCTGAATGACCAACCTCAAAGGGCTGTGGTGAGAATCAAATGAGATAATATATGTAATATGCTTTGCAAACCTCAAAGTGATATATAAATGTCAGCTATTATTACTTTTTATTAAATCCTTGCTCTGCTACTTACTGCCAGGATAACCCTAGGCAGGCCATTTATCCTCTCTGGGCCACATTTTCCTCACTGTAAAATGAAAGGTTGGACAAGTTGAACTCTAAGATCCCTTATGGTTTTAACCCAATGACCTTGCAATGAAAGGCCCTTCTCTCTTACAACTGTACCCTTAGTCAAACAGGGTGATTTCAGCACCATTAAGTTCTTCAGGGCTATACTGAGACAAAAGAGGCCCTAGGTTTGAATGCTTCCTCCAACAATGACTTGTTTGTGTGACCTTGGGCAAGACATGTAACTTCTATTAACCTCAGTTTCCTCATCTGTAAAATGGAATGAGGTGAAGTCCTCCAAAAATGAGGACAGATCCTTATTGAGTTTTGGCTTTGGAATTAGATAATTAAATGTGCTAACCCCCAGAATTTGTCCTAATAAGGACAAAGGTTAACAGGCACAATTATTATACTTCTCTAAATTCACAGATTATGCAGGCAGTGCGGGAGGGGGGTGGTAGTCTAGCTAGAGAGCCAAACAGTGCCAGTTTTTTTTTTAATAGTTTTGACTATCAGAAGGTGGGATCTGAAACATCACCTCTGACTTGACCAGTCAAAGAAGGGTATGGCTCCTCCAATTTAGGATGAGGCAGGGCAACCCAGGATGGAGTGGGGAGCTGGACATCAGATATTCTAATAAAAGGAGTGCCTTATCAGTTTTGATCCTCCCCCATCTTGATGTAGGGACTCTCTCTCTTTTTATTTTTTAGGTTTTTGCAAGGCAATGGAATTAAGTGGCTTGCCGTAGGCCACACAGCTAGGTAATTATTAAGTGTCTGAGGTCGGATTTGAACTCAGGTACTCTTGACTCCAGGGCTGGTACTCTATCCATTGCACTACCTAGCTGCCCCTGTAAGGGCTCTCTTGATGAGATCTGAAACCCTATCCCTTGTTTCTTAAGTTGACATTTTTTTTAGGTTTTTCTAGGCAAATGGGGTTAAGTGGCTTGCCCAAGGCCACACAGCTAGATCATTATTATTAAGTGTCTGAGGCCGAATTTGAACCCAGGTCCTCCTGACTCCAGGGCTGGTGCTCTATCCACTGCGCACCTAGCCTTCCCTTAGGTTGACATTTTTATAATTAAATTTGTATCTGCTCTCAAAGAGAAATTTCACCTTTTACAATTGAGAAGGTTTTTATAAAGACAAGTTTCACCCTTCATAAATTACTAATTTCAGTTGATTAAAAGGAAGCTATCTTGGTGAAAGATGACATTCCAACCACTTCTGTTCTTAAAAGCCACAGAAAATTAAGTAAAACATATATATTCTAAAAGGACATAACTCATTATTCACAGGAGATTAATATTTATAGTAGAATGAGCTTCACAGGATTGTTTAGTTCAAATGAGTTATTTATAAAACTGTAAACTTTAAAGCTCTATATAAGTATTATTATCACCCAGTTTTATCATTACTAAAACTATATGGATGTTTTATATAGTGAATAGATTGTTCAATGAATGATTTGGCTGAAAATCTCAAAAAGATAAGAAATTAATTATCTGGTATATCTGAATGGCTTCATGGTGGAAAACTTGTGAAGGCAGGATGTACCTGAGGGGGGAAAAGCTTATTTTCTCTGTCCTGAATCATTTCCTTAATTATTTTCCTCAAAGAGTAAACATTTCTTTTACTCACTCCATTGGTAATTTTATTAAAAATGGTATAAGAATGTGGTATGTTGCTTGTCTTCCCACAGAAGTGAATCACACTATGGAAAGGGACCTCAGGAGGTCCAATGGTTCACTTTCTTTCCTTCACTCTGAACCACACCTAAAACATCCCTGAAAAAGCCACAGGCCCAAAGATGACAGTTGGGGGGCGGGGGGGAGATGGACTTCAGAGGTCATTTAATTCAATCCCCCTTCTCTTTTACAAATGTAGAAACATTTAATAAAGAGAGACTGATTGATTCCATTTCCTCAGTTACAGAATTTTAGACCTAGAGATGTAACTATTCCCACAGAATATGTTTACTGATTGCTCCTTCTGTGAAACAAGCTATATTAAGTGCCATCTCCTGAGTCAAAGACTAGAAGAGAGACCCAAAAGATCATTGCTTCACTAATAAGAAGGAAGGTCTTCTTCAACTAGGGAGTTTTTCTAACTTACTGGAATTTTACCCCCCAATCCTATCCAAAAAAAAAAAAAAAAAGCAGTGTGGTGAGTATAGTGGATAAAGGCACTAGATTTTTTTCCTACCTTAGAAGGTTCTTTTGCTCACTACCTTGATCAATGTCTTCTTAATTGAATTTTGAAAATCAGTATATACCCTCCCCAATTAAGAACAAAATAAAAACAAAACCAATGCTATAAATATGTATATATAGTTGGATTCTTATTCTTTACCACCCAAAAAAAGTGCTATAAAGATTTCTGTCCATTTGTAGATAAGAGTTCTAGTTTTTTGGAGCCAAGATGGTGCAGTAAGCAGTAAATAACTATAACTCTTTCACATTCACCTTCAAACAACCATAAAAATAGTATCCCCAAACAAATCCTGAATAGTAGAACCAGAAAAAAATGGAGTGAAATAATCTCCGAGTCTGACCAACTTGGAAGATCAACAGGAAAGGTCTATCTTGCTTGGATAAGAGTGCAATCTAGGACAGGAAGCATTCCAACAAGCTAGCAGCAAGCCCTACCTCAGAAAACCATTGTAGATTCTAAACCCTAGTGTAGTGAACATGTAAACACCAACCAGGATCTGTCATGTGCTTCAGCATAGTCAGGGGAAGGAGTAGATTCTAGCTAAGAAGATCATCACTTGCTTCAGTGTATCCCTGAGGAAATGAAGAAACACCCTACTAATAATCTCAGCACATGCCAGACACCAGCCTTAGGAAGCTGTTCAACACAGGTAAGCTGTCACACCCCTGTGGCCTCGAAAAGAGTCAGTCATTCCCCACTTCCTCAGAGCAGCACCAGACATGAGGGTCCCCATGGGCCTCAGTACAGTAACAGTGCAGCAACAGGTAAACAGCCAGGGCATGCAGCCACTGGCATAAGAAGCCTGAGATTGTGCCCCTTTCACCCTGGGAATAGAGATGGCCAAAATAGATGAACAAAAAAACAACAAAAAAAGAATTTGACCATAGAAAGCTGCTATGGTGACAGGCATGATCAAGACACAAATTCATAAAAGCACAACAATATCAAAACATCTATGGGTAAAATTCCAAAGAAAAATGGAAAGTGGTCTCAAGTCCAGAAAGAACTCATGGAAGAGCTTAAGAGCTTAACAATAATATAAAAAAGGTAAAAGGAAAAATTGGGAAAAGAAATGAGAGTGATACAAGGGAATTTATGAAAAAAGAGTCAACATTTGGAAAAGAGAAAATTGCTTATAAAGTAGAAATGGTCAAATGGAAAAGGAGATACAAAAATTTACTGAAGAAAATAACTCCTCAAAGAGTACAACTGACCAAACCAAAAAAAGTACAAAAACTAATTCAGGAAAGCAACTCCCTAAAAATTAAGTGAAAGCTAATGACTTAATGAGACATCAGTAATCAATGAAACAAATTCAAAAGAATGAACAAAATAGAAGACAATTTAAAAGACCTCATGGGAAAAATAACTAACCTGAAAAGCAAATCCAAGAGAGAGATAATGACAGAATCATTGGATTCCCTGAAAGCCTATTAAAAGAAGGGATGGGATAGCATCTTTCAAGAAATTGTCAAGGAAACTGTACTGGAACCAGAGGGCAAAATAGGTGAAAGAATCAATCTATTGATCACCTTAGGAAAGAGATCTCAAAATGAGAAACTTCAAAGGAACATTATAGCCAAAATTCAGAATTATCAGGCCAAAGAAAAAAATGCTACAAGTGGCCAGAAAGAAACAATCACATATTTGTGAGTTACAATCATGATTACATAGGACTTAGCAGTTGCTACATTAAAAGACTGGAGGTCATGGAATATGATATTCCAGAATTCAAAGGAGCCAGGACTACAACCAAGAATCACTTATCTAGCAAAATTAAGCATAATACATCAAAGGGAAAAATAACCATTCAATGAAATAGAAGGATTTCAAGCTTTCATAAGGAGAAGACTAGGATCAAACTAAAAATCTGACCTCTAATATCAAGACCCTAGAAAAGCATAGACAGGTAAAAAGGAGAAAGAAAACATAAGGGATTCAATAAAGCTAAACTATTTACATACCTGTCTAGGAAAATGATACTTATAATTCTTAAAAACTGTATTACTAATAGTATAGCTAGAAGGAATATACATAGGCAGAGGGGTACAGGGAAAAAACATAAAAATAATTAAGGAATGAGAAAGAGGAGTACATTGAGTTCAGAAGGAAGAAAGAGTGGAATGGGGTAACTTATTTCACATAAAGATAACGAAAGACCTATTACAATGAAGGCAAGGATGGGAGGTGAGTGATAGAAATTATTTAAACCATAATCTCATCATATTGGCTCAAAGAGGAAAAAATATTCATAAGCAGGTGAATATAGAAATCTATCTTACCTTACAGAGAAATAGGAGAAAGACTATTAACTAAAGGTGGTGGGGAAAGACTGACAGAAGGGAGATGCAGGTCAGGGGAGGTGCTGGAAAGTAGCAAAACACTGATGAGGGAGGGAAAGGACAAAAAGGACAAAAAATAGAATAAGGAGAAATACACAGTCACTATAACTGTGAATGTAAATGAGATGAACTCTCTCATAAAATGGAAGAGGACAGCAGAGTAAATCAAAAACCAGAATTCTACAATATGTGGTTTATAAGAAAAACACTTGAAGCATAGAAACACACAAACAGAGGAAAGGCAAGGGTCTGGTAAAGAATCTATTATACTTCAGCTCAACTTAAAAAAAAAACAGGGATACACTAATGCAGTGTTGGTGGAGTTGTGAACTCATCCAACCTTTCTGGAGAGAAATTTGGAATTATGCCCAAAGGGCAATAAAAACATGCATACCCTCTGATCCAGCAATACTACTACTGGGTCTATACTTTGAAGAAATTATGAAAAAGGGTAAAAAAATCACCTGTACAAAAATGTTCATAGAAGCTCTATTTGTGGTGGCAAGAAAATGGAAACTGAGAGAATGTCTATCAATTGGGGAATGGCTTAACAAACTGTGGTATATGTATGTCATGGAACACTATTGTTCTATTAGAACCCAGGAGGGATGGGAATTCAGGGAAGCTTGGAAGGATTTGCATGAACTGATGCTGAGCGAGATGAGCAGAACCAGAAGAACATTGTACACCCTAACAGCAACATGGGAGTGATGATCAACCTTAGTGGACTTGCTCATACCAACAGGGTAACAATCAGACACAATTTGGGGGTATCTGTGTTGGAGAATGCCATCTGTATCCTGAGAAAGAATTGTGGAGTTTGAACAAAGACCAAGGACTATTACCTTTAAATTTAAAAAAATGTTGTCTTATTATGTAATTCTGCTATATCTCATACTCTGTGTTTCTTTCTTAAGGATATGATTTCTCTCTCCTCACATTCAACTTAGATCAATGCATACCATGGAAATGATGAAAAGACTAGCAAAGTGCCTTCTGTGGGAGGGTGAGGTGAAGGAAGTGAGATTGGGGGAAAAATTGTAAAACTCAAAATAAATAAAACCTTTCTAATATTAAAAAAAATTAGAAAAGAATCTAAAAAAGAAAAAGAAAAACTAGAAAATAAAAAATAAAAGATTGAAAAGAAAAAAAAAGCAGTGATAGCAATCCTGATCTCAAAGTAAAAAGAAAAAATGGACTAATTAAAAGTGATAAGGAAGGAAAGTATATTTTGCTAAAAGGTACCATAGAAAATGAAGCAATATCAATACTAAACATACAAGCACCAAGTGGTATAGCATCCAAATTATTTTTTACATATATGTCTAATTTAATTTTCTTTTCCCTTTTGAACTTAAGTATTTTTTCCAATTACATGTAAAGATAGTTTTCAATATTTATTTTTCTAAGATTTTGAGTTCCACATTTTCTTACTCCCTTCTCCACCTCCTCCCCAAAACAGTAAGCAATCTGACATGTTATATATATATGTATATACACATATATATATGAAACAATCATGTTAAACATATTTCCACATTAATCATATTGTGATAGAAGAATCAGAACAAAAGGGAAAAAGAAAAACAAAAAACAACCACAAACAGTGTGCTGTCATCTATACTCAAATTCCATAATGCTTTCTCTGGATATGGACAGCATTTTCCATCATGAGACTTTTGGAAATGTCTTGGATCATTGTATTACTGAGAAGAGCTATTACTATCATAGTTGACATTGCAACAATGCTCCTCTTACTATGTATAATGTTCTCCTGGTTCTGCTCACTTTATTCAACATCAGTTCATGTAAATCATTTTAGGTTTTTCTGAAATCTACCAGCTCATCATTTCTTATAGAAGAATGGTATTCCAGTACATTTAAATATCACAACTTGTTCAGGCATTACCCTATTGATGGGCATACCCACAATTTCCAATTCTTTGTCACCACAAAAAAGAGTTAGCATTCAAATTCTTAGAGGAAAGGTTAAGTGAATTACAGGAAGAAAGAGAAAAACTAGTGGGGTACCTCAACTGTCCCCTTTTAGAACTTGATAAATCTAATAAAAAATAAACAGAAAGAAACTAAGGAGATAAACAGAATATTAGAAAAGTTAGATAATTTAAAAACTATTGGGATACATGAAAGTCATGATCAGGAAAAATGCCTTGACCTCATTTTTAAAGAAATCTTATAGGAAAACTGCCCTGATATCCTAGAAGCAGAGGGCAAAATAGAAATGGAGAGAATCCACTGATCTCCCCCAGAAAGAGATCCCCAAAAACCAACTCCCAGGAATATTATAGCCAAGTTCCAGAACTCTCAAGTCAAAGGGAAAATATTACAAGCAGCCAGAAGGACAAAATTCAAATATCATAGAGCTGCAGTCAGGATCACACAGGACTTAGCAGCAACTACATTAAGGACTCATAGGGCTTGGAATATAATATTCCAGAAGGCAAAAGAGTTCAGAATGCAACTGAGAATCAACTATTAAGCAAAACTGAACATCCTCTTCCAGGGGGAAAAGATGGACTTTCAATGAACCAGGGGAAATTTCAAATGTTCCTGTTGAAACGATTAGAGCTGAACAGAAAGTTTGACCTTCAAATACAGGACTCAGGTGAAGCATAGAGAGGGGAGGAGAAGGGTAAAATATGAGGGACTTAATGATGATGAACTGCATGTATTCCTGCCTAGAAAAATCATACTGATAATACTTATATGAAACTTCTCATTTAATAGTGCAGGTAGAAGGAGCTTTTATAGATGAAGCACAGGAGAGAGCTGAATTTGAAGATATAATATATTGTAAAAATGGAGTCAATGGCTAAAAGGGAAATGAACTGGGAGTAAGAGAAAGGAGAGATGGAATAGGCTAAGATATTTTGTATAAAAGATATATATATATATTTTTTTTACAATGTACTTTTGCAATGATATGGAAGGGGGGAAGTTGAGGGGGGAATGAGGGAATCTTCACTCATCAGAAATGGTTCAGAGAGGAAACAGCATACACACTCAATAGGGTACAGACATCTAGAGTAAAAAGGAGAGAAGTGGGGGGATATGGGTGATAGAGGAGAGGGTGAACCATAGGAGAGAATAGTCAGATATAACATATTTTCTTTTATACTTCTTGCAAGGGTCTGGGATTGGGTGGCCTTTCTGGGACCACAGGGCAGGATGGTTGCTGGGTCTCAGGGGTGGTATGTAGGTTTGGAGCCTCTTGGCCCTAGGGCCGGTGATCAGTCTGCTGTGCCACCCAGTTATCCTACAGCACATTTTAGAAGAGGGACAGAGTGAAAGGAGAGAGAAAATACAATATATGGTAGTGGGGAGGAATGGTTGGAGGGAATTACAATCAGCAACAGCAACAGTAGAAAAATATGAAAGTAACTTCTATGATGGACTTATGATAAAGAATGTGATCCACCCAAGACAGAGCTGATGGTTTCAGAATGCAGACTGTAACACATCTTTTTCTCTTTCTTTTACTTTATTTCTCATGAGGTTTTATATATTTTTGTGGGGGAGGGAGTATTATGTTAACTCTTAATAGTAATGTGTAAATAAAAAAAAATAAAATCTTAAAAAAAAATGTGATCTACCCGAGACAGAGCAGATGATATCAGAACACAGATTGAAACACATTTTTTTCCTCTTTCTTTTACTTTATTTCTCATGAGGCTCTATATTTCTTGGGGGAAGGGGGTATTATGTTTACTCTTAAACAAGAATATTTTAGTCATGTTTAAAAAAAATCACTTGTACAAAAATATGCATAGCAGCTCTGTTCATGGTGGCAAAGAATTGGAAATTAAGTAAATGTCCTTCAATTGGGGAATGACTTAACAAAATGTGGTACATGTATGTCATGGAACACTATTGTTCTATTAGAAAACAGGAGGGATGGGAATTCAGGTAAGTCTGGAGGGATTTGCATGGACTGATAATGAGTGAGATGAGCAGAACCAGAGGAATATTGTACACTCTTAACAGCAACATGGGGGTGATGATCAACCTTAATGGACTTACTCTTTTCATTAGTGCAACAATCAGGCACAATACTTTTATTTTTCTTCCTTAGGGATATGATTTCTCTCTCTCATCACATTCAACTTAGATCAAGGTATACCATGGAAACAATGAAAAGACTAACAGACTGCCTTCTGTGGGGGGTGGGGGAGGGAAGCAAAATTAGGGGAAAAATTGTAAAAATTCAAAATAAAATAAAAACTAAATCATAAAAAAAGAAGCAATGGGAATGATGAATACAGAGAAACAGGGAACCCCATATAGGAACTGATGCAAAGTGAAATAGGCCAAAACCAAAAAACAATACAGTAACAATGTAAATAAAAGGAATAGAAGTCACAAAAAAAAAGACAGAAATAGAAATATTAAAAGTATTCTTTTTGGTTCATACTGCAATAAAAATTTACATTTAACAATTGGAAGTGGATAGAAAAATTAAAAAATTAAAAATTATTAACACAAATAATTCAATCTTTTTGTTTTATTTTATTTTATTTTAGGCCTTTTTGCAAGGCAGTAGGGGTTAAGTGGCTTGCCCAAGGCCACACAGCTAGGTAATTATTAAGTGTCTGAAGCTGGATTTGAACTCAGGTACTCCTGACTCCAGGACCTGTGCTCTATCTAATGTGCCACCTAGCTGCCCCCACAAATAATTCAATCTTAAAGAATAAATAGGTCACAGAACAAATCATGGAAATAATAATTTCATTAAAGAGAATAACAATATACCAAAATTTATGGGATGTAGTTAAAGCAGTACTCAGCTGAGCCAATAAAACAAAAATGACACCTGCCTAAACTAATTTACTTATTCAGTGCTATACCAATCTATCTACTAAAAAATTATTTGGTGGCCTAGCAATACTAAATCTCAAACTATATTATAAAGCAGTAATGATCAAAATTACCTGGGACTGACTGAAGAATAGAGTGTTGGATCAGTGGAATAGATTAGGTACACAAAACATAGTAATTAATAACCATATTAACCCAGTGCTTGGAAGAAGAACTCACTATTTGACCAAACCTGCTGGGAAGACTGGAAAACAATACAACACAAAGTAGGTATAGACTAGCATCTCAAACAGTATATCAAGATAAGGTCAAAATTGGGGCATGATAAAAAATAAGTGTTGATATTATAAGCAAATTAGAGGAGTGAAGAATAGTCTGTCAGACACGTGGGGAAGGGAAGAAATCATGACCAAACATGTGACAGAAAATTTTGATTATATTAAAACAAAAAACTTTTATGCAACCAAGATCAGAAGAAAAACAGAAAGCTAAGAAACAATCGTTACAGCAAGCATCTCTGATAAAGGTCTCACTTCTCAAAATTGAGTCAAATTTATAAAAATATAAGCCATTCCCCAAATTGATAAATGATCAAAGGATATGAATAGGCAGGTTTTCAGATTAAAAAAAAATGAAGTGCTCTAAATAAATTTTGATGAGGAAAATGCAAATTAAAACAACTCTGAGGTATCATTTCAGCCCTCTTGGATTGATTAATATGACAAAAAAGGAAAGTGACAAATGTTGGAGAGGATGTAGAAAAATTGGGACACTGATGGTGGCATTGTGAACTGATCCAACCATTCTAGAGAGCAATTTGGAACTCTGCATCCCCTTTGGCCCAGAATGCCATTACTAAGAAGATCATAAAAAAGGGAAAAGGGCCTACCTGTGCAAAATATTTAAAGCAGCTCTTTTTTTTGGTGGTAAAATATTTAAAATTGAGGGGATACTCATCAATTGGGGAATAGTTGAACAAGTTGTGGTATATGAATGTAATGGAATACTATTGTGCAATAAAAAATGATTAACAGATTTCAGAAAAACCTGGAAAGACTTGGACAAACTGATGCAAAGTCAAAGGAGGAGAACTAGGAAAACATTGTATAAAGGAGCATTGTGTGATAATCAACTATGAATGACTCAGCTCTTCTCAGCAGCACAATAATCCAAGTACAAAGGACTCATGAGGGAAAAATGATATCCATATTCAGAAAAAGAACTGATGAATTCTGAATCCAGATTGAAGCTTATTTTTTTTTACTTTATTCTTTACAACTGTGACCAACATGGAAATATGTTTTATACGCTAGCATGTATATAACCTATATAAAATTCAAACACACTTTTGGAAGAGGGAAGAAGAAGCAGGGAGGGAAAAATTTTAGAATTCAAAATCTTGAAAAATGAATACTAAAAATTATATTGACATATAATTGGGGAAAAAATGAAATACTATTTAAAAAATAACAAAAAACCAAAACCAAAACAAATAGTTCCACCACTAGTTGTCTTAGAAACTGATTTGAATATTATTATTATTGCAACTTATTAGTCACAAGGGACTTTTACTCCTTTTGTCCTAGAGAAAATCATAATTAATGCTCCACTTAATTTGTTGAAACATCAAAATACATCAAAAAGGAAAAATTATTCTATTAGTAATTAAAGGACATAGAGTAGAAACATCATACTATTGGAAGAAAATTAATAATATATCCTAACTTTTTTTCCCTTTCTCTCCTATTTCCTAGTTGGGTGAAAATGTATTTTTGAATTGTATGTATATGTGTATATGTGTACCTGTTATTCAATCTCTCCTTCCCCTTCCTCCTTGTTTGTGTAGCCTTTTATTTGTATACTCTTTGTGAGAAAATTTAACCCCCCCCCTTTCCTTTCCTTTAATGTGTTTGTCTTCCCTTCTCCTTTCCTTCTTCTTAAGATCATCAGGGTATAATGGAACCAACTCCCAGATCTTCTATTTAGACTCTGTGATTCCATGATGATGAAAGGATTCAGAAGGAACATGTCTATCATCTCCCCACTTTAGCGTGTATTCAGTTAATCTTTGTTTGGTCACTTTTGTTCCTTTGTATTTGTTTCTTTTAATTTCTGTATTTGAACTTCAGCATTTCTATACAGCTCTAGTCCTTTCATCAAGGAACACTTGAAAATCCTGTATTTCATTAGAGATTCATTTTTCCTTCAGTAGTATTACACTATATTTTGCTTGCTAAGTTATTCTTGGCTATAAGACTATCTCCTTTTCTTCTGGAATACTGTATTCCAAACTTTCCATGCCTTTATGGAGGTGGCAACTAAATTGTATAGAATTTTGATTATGGCATCTCAGTACTTGAATGTTTTCTTTCCGGCTCCCTGCTGCATTTTCTTCTTTGACTTGGAAGCTCTGGATTTTATTATTTTCCTTTTTCCTTTCCTTTTTCCTTTCATTTCCTCTTTCCTTTGCTTCCTTCCCTTCCCTTTCCTTTCCTTTCCCTTTTTTCTTTCCTCCATTTTTCTCCAGAAGATATCTAATGGATTCACTTTGTTTCTACTTTGTCCTCTAGTTCTAAGAAATCTGGAGTTTTAAGATTTTTTTGAAATATGTTATCTATGCTTCTTTGTGACCATAACATTCAGGTATACTAATACTTATATTTTTCTTCCCTTACACC
Organism: Macrotis lagotis; assembly: GCF_037893015.1. NCBI lineage: Eukaryota > Metazoa > Chordata > Mammalia > Peramelemorphia > Peramelidae > Macrotis > Macrotis lagotis. Next base: position 554,737,319 of record NC_133666.1, on the reverse strand, counting down.
AGGTCAGTTGTTTTTTGTTTGGACATAACTTATATCTTCTTTTTTTTCCTACAGTGTTTTGATTTTGTTTTCATATTTGTTATTAAATCATGGAATCATTTGTTTCTATTTGATTCATTCTAATTTTCAGGGAGCTTGTTACTTGAGCAAGTTGTACCTTTAATGCCAAGTTTGGTAATTTTTCTTTCCAATTCTTTTTTACATAGCTTCCAGTTCCCTCCTATTTTTTTCCTCTCTAGCACTCTCTTTTCATTAATAAATTTTTTAAAAAAATTCTTGCTTCATATTTTATAATAATTCTGGTTGGATTTATGCTTAAGCTGTGTTGTGCCCTAAGGCTTTGCTCTTAAATGTTTTTCAGTCATCCTCTTTTTCTGGAATTATATCTTGAATGTTCCAATTATATAATAGTTTTTTTAAATTTTTTAATTTCTTTTAGGTTTTTCAAGGCAAATGGGGTTAAGTGGCTTGCCCAAGGCCACACAACTAGGTAATTATTAAGTGTCTGAGACCAGATTTGAACCCAGATACTCCTGACTCCAGGGCTGGTACTTTATTCACTGCGCCACCTAGCCGCCTCTATATAATAGTTTTAATGGTGGAATTCCCTTCTAATTTTTTCATTCTTCCATTTTACATTTGTATACAGGGCTTGGTCCTGTGAACTTCTGGAGGAAGGTCTGAACTGCTCCTGGTGTTACTTTCAAATGTTCCTGTTGAAACGATTAGAGCTGAACAGAAAGTTTGACCTTCAAATACAGGACTCAGGTGAAGCATAGAGAGGGGAGGAGAAGGGTAAAATATGAGGGACTTAATGATGATGAACTGCATGTATTCCTGCCTAGAAAAATCATACTGATAATACTCATATGAAACTTCTCATTTGATAGAGCAGGTAGAAGGAGCTTTTATAGATAAAGCACAGGAGAGAGTTTTGAGTATCATATTATTTCAGGATCTCAGGGATATCTAAGGCTAGGGATCTGAAAGCTTTTTATGCTCCCACAGTAGTCAAACCTAGAATCTGATGGCTGCCCCCCTTGGTAGAGCTTTGTAAATTCTTGACCTAGATTTGTAGACACCTGATGGCCTCAGGTTAGGAGCTTTGATGGTTCAGACTGACATAATTGTAGGTTTCCCTTGTATCAGGGATTCCTATCCTGGTTATTTTTCTGTAGACCTTGTTCTGGGCTAGAAGCTGAAAGTGAGACCCTGATTCACCCCTGAGGTAAGAGTCATACAGTTCCTACTTGCTTCTGAACTTGCTGCTTAGGGTCTGTGACTGACTACTCCTTCTGCTAGAATGCCACCCCTAGGCAGCCAGTGGTGCACTGGATCTCTATCCCTGGGCCTAGAGTCAGGAAGAGGAGTTCAAATCCAGCCTCAGATACTTGCCAGCTGAGTGATCCTGGACAAGTTACTTGACCTCAGTTTCCCACCCCCCCCATTATAAAATGGGGATAACAGCACCTACTTTCCAGGGTTGTTGTGAGGTTAAAATGAAATACTATCTGTAAATCTCTTAGCAGAGTATCTGGCATATAGCTATCATCACATAAATGCTTATTCCCTTCTCTTTCCAGTCCTCCTGGATCTATGATTCAGGGCTGCCTGTGGCCCTTGTGCTCTCATCCTCTGAGGGGCCTGGCTGTGGTCATGCTGGGTCTTCTTGCATGGATGTATAGGCTCTCTGCCCTGGAATGCTCTGGCTTGATCTATCTCAGCCCTCTTTACCTTTTCCCTTTCTCTAACAGAATTTGGCTGCTGCATTTTCTAGATCTGTTTGAAATTGTGGGATAGGGAACTTGCTCTACTTCTTGCTTCTCCACCACTTTGGCTCTGCCTGTCTCCCGGAGGAATCTACTACAATATTTATAACATTACAGTTGATTTTGCTATAATCTATACCCCAGATCCTCTTTATTAAATGCTCACATTCACCTATATTGAAGTCCTTCACCCAGTTTTGGGGTTGCCCTTTATCTTTGGCCATTTCTACATAATTGTCCATAAACTGAATGTATCTATTTCCTGATCTTTTATTCACTGCTTTTTTCTGGAACTCTTCCAAATCGTACATAGGTTTTCACTGATAACATGTCCAATATAACCAAACAAACTGGCCCCCTAGAAACATTAGAGTTGCTAGTCTCTGTGAGGGATGAGGTTGGGCAGCAATAGTTCAGTGTATTTGGAGTGAATTAAAAGAATCTCAACAGAATATCAGCATTAAAAACAAATTAAGAAAAACAACACACATGACCAAACACCCAAAGGAAATTCTCTTTCAGCATGTGGCCTATGGTGTAATATTACTGAATACTGAAAGTTAGTTTTTCTAAAGGCAATATTTAGGCCAGAACCCCACAGAGATGTGCACTTCCACTTGGCATTTACCTGATCTGATATGAACAATACACTTTCAGAGAACATGAGCCAATTCATCCACCTTTTTACCCCTATGCACCAATAACAAGAATTTTTTTAATTGCTTAATGAGTCTTTCAAATTTTGGATGTCAGTTGTTTATTTATAAATTTCTAATTTTATAGAGTAAAATGCTTTCCTTACTATTTTTGCACAAGTCATCAAAGCATCAGGCCAATAAGGAATCTCAACATGATCTTGTCATTTTCAAATTCAAAGTTCTAGATAGAACTAACTAAATGAGAAAAAGGTAATCTTAACAATATGGCAATCAATTCCTAGCTTTGATATTTCCTAATTGTGAGAATACATTCAAACTATAATATTTGTCTACTTCTCTTTAATATATACATGTACATATATTTTATATGTGTATAAAGACAGTTCTCAATTTAAATTTATATTATATAAATTTGACTGTAAAGAATTTTGAAGAAATCTGCAATCCCCAAAAACACCTATGTTAATTTTACTGTTTAGTAAAACACCTCTCCAAATGAAGACAAAAAAGGGGTTTTATGGGGACACTGACATCTTTGCTACGGTCATAATTGGGGCTTGCCTTGAGATTTCCTGAGTGAGAAAGGAAATCTTTTGCTCCACTCTACTCATCCATGGCATGTCAGGTTCCCAAGCATCTGTCTTCTACACATCCATGCTCAACACCATATGTATGTCCCCCGACCTCCATGTTGCCCTGTCTTTGTCTATATTGGTTTGGTTCTGGCCAGGTCCCCACGTGACTGATCCTAGTATGTTCCTTCTACTTCTCTAGCTTCTCTATTCTTAAACTGTGTGTGCCAGTTCCCTTCCTCTATGGGTGTATGATCCCTTTCTTACCTAACTCTTTTCCTTCCTTCCCCAAGTCTCTGGCAAAATTGCATTATATTGAGGTTTGCAGAAAGGCCCACTTACCTGAAATGAGAACTCTCTGTATATTATGTATGTATGTGTATCCACATGTATGTATTTACATATTATACATATGTATATGCAAACATATATGTATATAAATATAAAAAAAACTTCTCTACTAGATGTATCTCAACTTATCTTAGATTTAGGCAGCCAAGAGGTTAAGTGACTTGGGATTCATATATATATATATGTTTATGAATGAGGTAGGCCTTGAATATAGGTCTTGCTGACTCCTTTATTTTTCTATGTCATTTGTTATTAAATTTTTTAATCTATTAATTCTCCTACAAGGGAATAATTCCTTTGTTTTCTTAACAAAAAGGGTCCATAAGGCAACTTTGGATGATGTCCTTATCTAACAATCACAAGAACATGTGGAAGCAGATTCCTTTTTTTTGTTTTGTTTTGTTTTTGTTTTTTTTGCAAGGCAAATGGGGTTAAGTGGCTTGCCCAAGGCCAAACAGCTAGGTAATTATTAAGTGTCTAAGACCAGATTTGAACCCAAGTACTCCTGACTCCAGGGCCGGTGCTTTATCCACTGTGCCACCTAGCCGGCCCATGGAAGCAGATTTTTAAGCTGTAACTGCTTTCCCAGAGAAGTCTTGTTAGGAATGTGAGCTGTGATTATCAGTACCATGATACAACGTACTCTGGGAACCCATGGACATAATGGCTTACAGATAGATCCAGTGTCTGAGGAAACCATCACTTATCTCATGACATATCTAGTCCAGGATTTTGCACTTGCATTCAAATAATATAAAACTTTATTACTTTTTTGATCAGATTTTCCTGAGTAAGAAAACTGTCCCTAAGCTCTACACACTTCAGAAATGTATTAAAGATTTTTCAATCAATAAGCAATCTGCTGAAAGAGTTACTTTCAGCTTTAAAGAGAACCATTTCTCCTAGGCTCACTGGTCAGGAACAATGATACTCCTTTTGTTATTGATCAACTTTGTGGAAAGGTCAAGAGAGTAAAAGCATTTGGGCAACTATGAGTTCTGTGCTTTGGGGGCCAATTCACTCTTTTATCTCACAAAGTTTTTTAATGATCCAGTGGTTTTTCCATTTATAGTGACAATGACCACTGAGAGCGGTCATTTTACTGACCCTATTGCTGTAGGCTGAAATTTGTTTTTTAGAATACTTCCTTTGTGCCACAGAAGAGGTACAGATTAACTACCTGTGAGAATGTGGACTATGCTACTCTCTCAGGTTCAACTTCACCGTCTATAAAATGAAAGAATTGGACTGTATGATCTCTAATGACTATTTCCTTTTAGCTCTAAATCCATGATCCTATAAAATGGGGTGAACTAGGAGTATTGAGCCTGTGTTAATTTTCTGAGATGTACTTTATAAAGTATTAGTTAGTGAGCTAGAATAGTAAAGTTACTACCTTCCTCTTCCCCTTAATGACCTGCATGAGTCACTTTTGCATTACACAGATTTTTACCTTTCACAGAGTGGTTCTGGCACACGGTAGGATATAATCCAATCTAATTCATTAGGTATCCACTAAACATCCACCATATAACAGGCAGCTAGGGGGCTCAGTGGATGGAATATTGGGCCTAGAGTCAGGAATACCTGAAATCAAATTTGATCTCAGATTCTTACTATAGCTGTGTGACCCTGGGCAAGTCACTTAACCTCTGTTTGCCTAAATCCACTGGAGAAGGAAATGGCAAACCATTCCAGTATCTTTGCAAAGAAAACCCCAGAGCCAGTATTGTGATATTATGGTCCACAAGGTCATGAAGAGCTTGATATGCCTGAATAACAACAATAAATATATCTGCACTGAGTTCTGGAAAAACAACAAGAAGCTTATACTCTACTGAGGGGAAGGAAGGATACAACATGTTGAGAGATAAATGGAGATGTTATCTCTCCCCTTAGAGGAGAAAAGGAATACTCATTAACAACTAAGGGAATTGGAAAAGGTGGCCTGTGGCATCTCACTCAATGAGTCTGAGACAGAGAACCCTCCCAGAGTACTGTACTTACCTGCCCTGAAGAGAGCACCAGCAGCATAGTGCATTGCCAGAGTATGGAAGAGTTGCTTGGCGGTTGTGAAGATGGGTCCTCGTTCAAACACTGAGAAGGAGAGAGGTGTATGATCGGAAGCAATGTACAGCTTCAGGGATGCATGGATACTGACTGAGAGGTTCACTGGCTGGATGGCCAGTCTCCTCAATTTTACTGGATTGACTAAGGCTTTGGCATGCTGTCTGACTTGCTCGGGCAACAGCTGTTTGAGACCTGAGTAACTCTTAGAATGGCTAACTAGTTTGTTTTTGGGAAGGTAAGTATCAAAGAGAGTTTTGACGTAGTAAACAAATGTATCTTCTACATATAACCTGGCTGGTTTCAGTTCAAAACTAAATTCATTAATATCAAACAGCAAATTTTGTTTCTCAGATAAGATGATACAAAATTTGATAAAGCAATTTTCTTTATATTCTTCCAAATCTTTGCTAGATATGAGGAGGTTATGCATTCTGGACCACTGGATAGTTTCCATTTTTTCTCCCTGGCAGACCAGAACAGGAAAGTGGAAATTGGATTTGTTATAGAGTTGATTGTCCAGCTGAAAGTCCCCACAGAACACCTCCAGGTTGTAAAGCTGTGGGAGTCTTGCAGTAGTCCCTTCAAGAGGTAGGGCTCTGAGGTAGCTGGCCACTGGTTCCATGTTCAGAAAAATGTTATCCAGCGTGAACCGCAGAAGCTCAGATGATGTTTTGTGGTGGGTGAGATCATCAAATACCGCAAGACTTGACTGAGTGATGAACACTTTTAATATAACACTCTTCCCCAGAGTCCTGGATGAAAAAAAAAAAGATGATTACCCCATTTTATGACAGTTTTTCACTAAACACCTCCTGGTGTGACACAAGACTACATAAGAAACAAATAGGAGCACAAATGTCAGTACACTGTGTCTAGATTGATCTAGTCACACCCCAATAGCAAAGGGAAATATTCCCAACGGGACTAGTACAAATTCCTATTGTCTTTCTATGTAATCTTTTATCAACACCATGTTTTTACTCTACTGTCCTAGATTATGCACAATTCTTCATATCATGCTCATTAGAGAGCACAAAGCTAAGGACATAATAAACATAGTAACACTTCTTCCAAACAATCCTTTTTCTCTATTTCATCATAGCCTGCAGGAACTGTTGCCGTTGCTGTTTACTACTTTTCTATTTTGAAAACACAAGTCTTCTCTTTAGTAACTAAGGCCATCTTTGGAACGAAGACATATTTTTGGTGTGGTTAACCATGACTGGCCTTGCTCAGTCACCAGTAGATCTATCCAATGACAAACTGGTCAATTTCCTAAGGAATTCACACAGGCAGAGTATTTAATGCCTATTTTTCACATAATCTCTCAAAGACGATAACTTCAATATTCAAAACAAGCACTTCCATAGATGAGTAATAATAGAAACAAGAATGAAGTCAAATTCTCTAATTTGGATTAAGGAGGTGTCAGTCTGAATTAGTGAAAATTTTAAATTTTAACAAAACCATTGTTTTATTATATTTCTGCTTTCAAGGACCCAATTCTATAAAATGCGAGGATAGATTAAATAATAAATCACTCTGTAAATGTAACTACTATTATTACTTTTATCTTTAGAATTCTTTCCAAATCTATGTTACTATAATCATAGTTGTATATATACTCTTAGGCACATATACATACTTATTTTGGGCTAATATATTTTTGCCTTGTTTATACTTTTAGGAAACTTCCTTTAAAAAAGATTTGAAATATTCAAAATGAGCTTCCACTTAAAGAGATAATTGCAAAATGCTTATGGGTACTTGAATTTTCTTTCCTTTTAGGTAATTTAGTATTTATCTTCTAAAAGTGTTCTTTTTATTTCCTTTTCTATATAAATAATGTAAAGGTCAAATTAACTTCTGTCTGAAAGAACACAAATTCTGAACTAGGAGATTCAAAACTTATATTAAAGAAAAAAAGCAAAATGCTTTTTTAAAAAGTTAAGAATTTTTTTGGATAAAACTATTCAATGTTCATATTCTGTATCTTTAAAACATGCTCTTCTCGTAGCAAAAAAAGCCAATGGAAGAGAACATAGCTGAAAGATTTGCTGGTAATATTTCTGTTTTTGTTGTGTCTCTTATATTTATGGAATCTAACTTATAATTTCAAATTGCCATATAGACACATGGTTAAACAAAGGTTAATTTGTACTTTGTGCCACAATATGCTCACTGCAAATATGTAAGCTCTAAATTATAAAACTGTCTGTGAAACTCATTACGGTGAATTTTACCTGGTATAAAAAAAGGTCATTTTACTGTAAGCAATTATGTTATCCAATTGACAATGATATTATATTCTACTTTGAATTATATAACCTTTAACCAAAAACCACTTTGAGAAAGGTGGGCAGTGTAGAAACTCCCTCTATAAAGCAATGAGCAGCTCAGCTGCAGTTTATAACCTCAGAGAGTTGTTTGGTAACATGGAGAATATGAGACAAGACCCTAAGGTTTACCCTTTATCTGTTATAACATGATGTAAAAACACATAGAGGGACAACAAAGAAAAACAAAATGCTATGTATAAGTTGCATTATAATTGGAAGGCATATTATTCAATTACTGAAAAACTAAACATACCGGGCGGCATTGGTTAAGATTGGTTCTGCTTTTCCTTCTGGGGCCATTGTTATGATTACTGTGCCACACTCATGAGTGATGTCCACATACACACAGCCAAAACCAGTTAAGAACAAAACCTAAAAAGGAATATTCACAATTTAATGTAAAAGATAAGAAATGTTACTGAAGGATAAATTTCAATATCCCACATTCTCATTTAATAGCATGGGCTTTTCTTGCTTATATTTCCTTATATTCATGTGGACATGCTATTCAGTTGACTTGCAAATGAAAAAAAATATCAAATCCAGATTTTTATTATCCAGCTGTAAGGTTCTCAGTGGAAAAATGATGGATGAGAGGGCATGAGCTTCTTCATCCCTTGCTTCTCCAGGGCTGGCAAATACATTTCTATTGGGGTGGAGCTTGGCCCTACAACTTTTTGTGAGCATATGAATCTTACTGGAAGAAAAACAAACTTAGTTTTTCAAACTTAGCTACATGATATTTCAGGGTTCTTTGAGTGCTGACAAACCAGCTTGGGGCCGCCCTTCAATTCTGAGAGGCGCCAAAAACTGAAATAAAAACCTACCAGCTAGACTTTATTAGCCTCCCCAATGACAATGACATGGTATGGGAAGGTCAGATGAGTTTTATTTGTCTTGAGTCAAAAATTTAGTGTTCTTTTAGCCTGAATCCATAAGAGAGAGGATGAATGCTTAAAAAAACCCAACAAAACAACAAAACAGTTGTAGGAATTCAGGTTCCAGCAGAACAGATGTCCTTTCAACATTAAATACTAATGCTGTAAAATGGATTTTGAAAATATCACTGGACACTCTGAAAAATAACCCCAGGGATGCTATGTTCCCAATCAGGTTACCTGGGGCCAAGGAAAAGGACTGATATATGCAAGGTGGGAAGAATTATCTTTGAAGATTTTCAGCATGACTTCTGTTTGTTTGTCTCCTTTATCAGGTATAGGCTAAAAGAATCAGGCTAAGTTAATGTCTAGATATCAAATAAGGGAAGAAGAGGGATTACAGCAGGGAAGTCTAAGAATCAAAAAATAATGCTACTACTAGACAATTAAATGACATAGGCCATACATGATTTTGAGGTGCAATCTCTCTCAACAGGCCACTAACTATTTTGCAGCTGCTATTCAGTATCACAGTACTCTTAGAAGATGACTGATTTTATAGAATTTTGGTACTAAGAGGTATACATGTATTCAGTTAAATTTCTACCTTGAAACAAAACAGTAGCCAAAGTTTTCAAATATAGTGTGTGCATTTAAAAAAATATGGATAGGCAAGTGCTCTGTGCATAATTGGTACTTATTAAATATTTTTTAAATTGGTTGAGTTCAATGAAATTTGTTACATGGGTTTTGATTAGAGGAAACAAAGGTCAATACTGTCACAAAACTACTAGTGATGTTTCTCTCACTTCAGGCAAAAGTGATAAAGGTAGGACGGTGGTAAAGCTATATAAGACCTTACATAACATTCCACAGTCCTGCATGTTCCCAAATCCACCTCCCAAGAACCTTCAATGGAAGTCTCCAGATATAAAAGTAGGGACCTATTAAGTCTTAGGCTTGGGGCTTCAGAATAGGAGGAAGAGCTTTCACTTGGGAGTTACACCAAAGGAAGGTGTCCCTGAGCCTGCCATGTTCTCAGGTCTTACAAGTTCTCATAAGGCTGGTTTAGATACTGCTCTAATTACTAAAGTTCTTTGTTTTGCTGCCCTGAACATGCATGTATAAAACAAGCATGTTTTCGGTCATTGTGAATGTCTGATTCTGATTCTTGTCCAAGGGTTAGCTTTGACTCTTGTGAATGACTCAATGCTAGCCTGCTGTATGGAAAGCCAAGCCCAAATGGTACACAGGTTATCACACACCCACATAGCCAAAACCAGTTACATTATTTTAACCTGTTCTATGGAGCAAAGAATCCTTAGTTTGGGCATCTGTTCTATTTTGGAGCTCCCTCATGGCTGCTTCAGGAGGAGGATGAGGTACACTGTGTGTTTTGCAGAGCCATTGTATGCTCCTTTGTCCCTTAAGATGGAGAAGCAATTCTTTTAAGTTAATTTAATTTAATTTTAAATTAAGCCCAGGAGAACTGGACTCAATCATGGTAATATTTCCACTGATTCTACCTCTCATTTCATCAACACCTGTTACCATTTCTAGTTGATAGACAAAGTTAAGGAATAGAAGTTAAGTACCTACAGCCTGGAATCTCAGAAAGGTTCTGGTAGTAAGAGATAGAACCTCACTTCTACCTTTTAGCTGTTTAATTACAAGACTCATCTACATGGGAGAAGCCAGATACAGCCACCCTTCTAAAACGAAATCACTGATACCATCTGTGAGAGCAATGTTTTCCATAAAGAGAATATCCACCAAATAAAAAAAGCAAAAAAATATATACTCTTGATGAAAAATCAACTTATTTTGGAGGAAAATGAGGTCCACTAAATGATTTTTAGTCAGATTAAAACAGAAATAATTAATGCTGACAGCCTGAATGGTCACAATCTAAGCTTGGCTATTTGTGCTTTGTTCATTTGGAAGTGTCTTGTAAACCTACCAACTGGTGGGACCATTATATACATTTACTAAAAACTACTAATATAATTTTAAAATGTAGTTAAGGAGAATTCAGCAAATATTAATTTCTTTTTGTTTGCTTTTTTTTTGCATCCTAGATCAAAAAAGCTTTTTTTAAACTAACAGTCAGATCTGGCAGGTATTCCACCCTATTCTCTGTGTGGCAAAGTAGTCATTCACATCTTCCTCTGATACCTCTCTGTGGTGTGAACAGGGTATAAAGTCCTCAAAGACTACATTGGCAGACTGTAAGGTCAGAAAGATACTTTGTCTATATGAGGAAGCTCCAATTCCAGGGCAGCAACAGATTCTATATGTGCAGTCTAAAGATTATTCAGGTGAAGGGAGACAAATTCATCATCACCAGGTCACCATATGCTGAATTATTTTGGTTGTGCAAGATTGTAAAATTTCTTTCCAAGCATGGTGGGGTTGTGATGTGTGTCAGGGAAGGGAGCATACTGATTAAATCATAGCTCTTTTGACGTTTGAAACAACTGTCTCATAAATTATAGATTAGCTAGAAAGAAACCTGGGAGATCATCTCAATCAACTTCATTTTAGAGATGTGGAAGTCAAGGCCTATAGAGAGAGTCAGTACTCTACTCAGGTCACAACAATTATAAAAGGCCAACCTAAGATCTGAACCCAGCTTTTCTGATTCCAGTGCTTAGCATATTCTAATACATGTTGCTTAATAAATATTGTTGGCTTAACTTGATTCCAAATCCAGTACTCTTTCCACTGCCCACTCTGCTTTGGCTATTGATGTTATTAATTTTACAGGTTATGGAACCATGCATACAGTTATATTTCTAATAAACCTATACCTCACAATTTTTTAAAGAATTTCATATTGATAATGATGATATCCAATAATGATATCCAATGCTTTTAAAATTCAAAATCAAATCCTGTTTAGCACCAAGCATTACAGACTTTTTCTAAAGGCACAAGCTTAGACTGTATTGCTTTTTAGAGAAGAAAGTTCTTCTTAAAGCTTCTAAAAGAAGGCTCTAAAGGAAAAGCACTGGATGATTATTTTTAGACTTCTCAAGAAGTTTTCCTAGAGAGGAAAAAGACTTTAGGGAATTCCAAATGACAAAAGGATACATTTTTTTTTTTTTAGGTTTTTGCAAGGCAAACAGGGTTAAGTGGCTTGCCCCAGGCCACACAGCTAGGTAATTATTAAGTGTCTGAGACCAGATTTGAACCCAGGTACTCCTGACTTCAGGGCTGGTGCTTTATCCACTATGCCACCTAGCTGCCCCAAAAGGCTACATTTCTAAAGCAAAAAGGTATTCACCTTTGAGGTGTTGAGGCTGGTTGACTTAGAGAGTCTTCGACAGATTCCCCTATTCAGTTCACTCCTATGTGAACCTCGGTAAGCTTACATTAGATTCTTCTTTTTTCAAAGAACCCTAAACCATACATATTCGCTTTTTGAAACTGTTATATCTATTGCTCCTAGACTTTTGAGAGCCTGCCCAGAGTAGTACAAATCTTACAGGAGGCCTATCAAAGTGCGTTTCTGAAGGTACTCAAATTTAATTGGGTCAGCATTCTCCAGGATTACCTCTGACCACCAGAAGTGGAGGACTTTTAAAGTGAGGAATAATCAATAATGAACTTGCATTTTGCTGGCACTTTGTCAGATGGATCTGAGTTTGAATTTTTCCCCAGATACTGACTACTTGTATGTCCCTGAGCAAGTCACTTAACATCTGTTTGCCTCATTTTCCTCATCAGTAAAACTGGGTTAATAATACCACCCTACTTCACAGGTTTGTTGTGAGAATCACACATGATAATATATGTAAAATGTTTTGCAAACTTTAAAGTACTTTACAAATGTTAGTTATATTATTGTACAGTTTACTATTTGAGATGTGTAGCACTCTCTCACAAGGATGGACAGTTAAATGGCGCCTCTTTCTGGCACTTGGTGAAATATATGATCTCTCTCCTCTAAGCCACTGTCTTACTTTGCCTTATAATAAAAGTTATTTTTGTATTTCTTTTCTCAACTACTAAATTATAATCTCCTTGAAGGCAGTAGCTATGACATGATGACATCTGAGATTCCCTAAATTCTTAATTAATAATCCTATGATCTTATTCAAGTCTCTATCACCAAAGGGCCCTGCTTTAGTTCCATGGAGACCATATGGACTAGCAGAAAAAGCACTGGACCTGAAGTCAAGAACTGGGTTCAGAGTTCAAATATTTCCTAGTTGTGTGGCCCTGGGCAGATCATATGATCTTTCAGAGCCTGGAAAATGGGGATAATAATAGTACCTCTCTCATAGGTTCGAATAAAATAATGTGTTTATTTTGCAACTTTTTTTTTTTTGCAAGGCAAATGAAGTTACGTGGCTTGCCCAAGGCCACACAGCTAGGTAATTATTAAGTGTCTGAGACCAGATTTGAACCCAGGTACTCCTGACTCCAGGGCCAGTGCTTTACCCACCTAGCTGCCCCTATTTTACAACTTTTAAAGTACTATGTAACTATTGTTACATACTAAAGTACTAGTAATTATGTAACATAGTACTAAAGTAGCTATGTAACTATAGACTAACTATTTTCTAAACATTACCTTGCATAAAACAGGTGATCACTAGTGATAATAATTAAAATAAACTTTTTAAACTGAGTTATTTAAATTTCAAAATTCCTCTTCCATTGCTGGAGTCCTCTGCAGGGGCAGGAGTTTTGAACATGTAACTGTAGTCAGACCCATTGAGCTTGTTGGCCCATGAACCATAAACTACCTACCTTGTGGCTTTTCTCCTGACTCTACTACCCTGGCATGGAAAGAGGTCATCTTCATACTGGAATGGCAGCCAAACCTCTTTTATATAAAAGGAACAGCTAAGAACTGGGAAGTCCACAAATAGCTAGTGTAAAGCAGAACATCAGGGGACAAGAAATGAATGCTTGGAACAACTTACATGGGCTCAGATGTTAAGAAAGAGTTCTTAAAATGTTCCCAAGGGTGGAAGCAAGCTAGAAAACTGACAGTGACTTGAGGAATTTTGGACTCAGAGAATTAGAAGGGACTTCAAAGGTAATCCAGGCAACAATCCAAAACCAGTGTCACTTTTGCTATGAAGTGCTCATTTCTTGATCCTCAAATTTTCCAACAGCACCATGCTGGAATCTCACCTGTATTTCTATAATCCACTAGTTGCCATTCAAGGTATTTTCATGTCTCGTGTTCCTAGTACAGTGCCTCCAAATCTGTAGGGCACTGAATATGTGTTTGTTGAATTTAATTAAATTTAAAGCCCAATTAAGACATAGGCCACAGAAGACAGGCGATGTGAGAGACTGGTGGCCACTGTGAAGAATAGCAGTTCCATACCTAAGTCATACCAAGGAGAGGTTACCTCCCTGTGGGCTATGAGAATGGACTCCTTAACTCACAAGATTATTGACAAGGGAGGTTTACCATCATTGTGAACAAGACAAATGATGTGGAGTACTAAGGTTATGTGTTGAGAAGAAAAACAATCAATTCTCCCCCCTAATTTCTTCACTCCCCTATCTCCACTTCCCAGGATGAGTACAAGACAATAGTAGATAGTGATTACTTTCTCCTCTTGCTGTTTATTGAAAAAGCTTTTTAAGGATCATAATCTCAGAACAGGAAAAGATTTTAGGTTCATTTGGTATAACCTTTATTAAGTAGGAATCCCCTTTAAATAAGTGGTATAGACAAATTCCACCCACCCACTTTCACCACCTCCCTGTCTGTGTCAAATGGTTTTTTAGCTCCTATTTGCATACCTCCACTGACAGGAAAATCATTACTTAAGAAGGGAGTTCGTTTTATTTTTATAAATTTTGCTTGTTGGACAATGCTTCCTTATATTTGGCCAGAAATAAATGTAGTCCTCTGTTTAGGCTACATAAATAAATTGAAGTCAATACTGGTGGAGAAGATTTGGTGTTAATATTGTTTCTGTGTAAAGGACCTGGAAATCTCAGTTGATCACAAATTTACTGATCTTAGTCAACAGTTAACTGATTTAGTGTTGGACAACATTAATATAAGGACAATACTCACAGAAAAAGAGAATCGTCTCTCAGAGCTCTGTGTTTGGTTTTGGACACTGCTTTTTAAAAGGACTTTATCAAAATGGATGACTCTTGGAGGCAAGGGGACAAGGTGGTGAGGAGTCTGGGAACCCCCTTAAGTGAGCAATGGCTCAAGCAACTATTTGAAACTCTTTCTTTAGGTTTTTTTTTTTTTTTGCAAGGCAAATGGGGTTAAGTGGCTTGCCCAAGGCCACACAGCCAGGTACTTATTAAGTGTATGAGACCGGATTTGAACCCAGGTACTCCTGACGCCAGGGCCAGTACTTTATCCACTGAGTCACCTAGCTGCCCCCAAACTCTTTCCTTAGGAAAAGGGATTGAATTTTTTCTACCTATCCTATGATGAACCTATGCTATGAAGACCAATAGTTGGAGCTATCTCCTTTTTTGGCTCATTTTAAAGAAGTCTTTAACCTTTAGAATAATGGAAGGAGTTGTCTCATGAGGTGACAAGTGGCTAGTTATTATCATTGTTCAACCAATCAACCAATCAATCAACAAGCATTTTTAAAGCTCCTATTATATGCCTGGTATGTTGGTAGAAGCTGGTGATACAAATGCCAAAGTGAAAAAGTTCCTGCCTTTCAGGTTATGGTTCAGCTCCTCCTATACTGAATAGAATTCAATGGATCAGAATTCAAATTTGAGCAAGAGAGTGGAGACAGGACATGGAATAATGTGGCAGGGGAACAGCAAGGAAGCCTGCTTGTCTGGGATGGTGAAGGCATGAGTAGGAGTGAAATGGAATAAGCTTGGAAAATTAGGCCTGGCCCAGATTGTGTAGAACTTTAAAAACTAAATAGAGGGGCTGGCTAGGTGGCACAGTGGATAGAGCACCGGCCCTGTAGTCAGGACTACCTGGGTTCAAATCCGGCCTCAGACACTTAATAATTACCTGGCTGTGTGGCTTTGGGCAAGCCACTTAACCCCATTTGCCTTGCAAAAACCTAAAAAAATCCAAAACTAAATAGAAGTTTGTATTTGATCTTAAAGACAATAGGAAGTCTTTAGAAATGGGATGATGGGATCAGTAATATGCCAGAGTAATATCAATTTGGTAGAAAAGAAAGGATAGAATGGAAAGGAGAGAGACTAGAGACAGAAAGACTAAACTGAAGGCTACTACAATAAACAATCCAGGGGCTAATTGGTGAGAAAATGGACAGCTGGTACCAATGGTAATGGAAAGGAAGGAATGGATTTAAGAGATGCTGTAGTGGCAGAATCAATAGGGGCAGCTGGGTGGTGTAGTGAATAGAGTACCAGGCCTAGAGTCAGGAGGACCACAGTTCAAATCTAGCCTCAGACACTTATTAATTACCTAGCTGTTTGTTGTTGGGGGGGAAAAAGGTAGAATCAATAGTATTTGACTCTTGCTTAGATAAGAAGTGTGAAGAACAAGGAGCTCCTTTAGGTTTGGAATATTTTTATGGCATAGTGGTGTCCTTAGATAATTAGGTCTGTTTTTTCAAATCCCTTTGGTAAAAGAGTTAGCTCTATTCTTTATATCAAGTTATCAATCAACAAGTGTGTGTAGGTGTATATGAATGTATGAATGTATATGTGTATGTATATATATATGCATCTATGTGTATGTTTACATTGCACAGTGCTAGGTGTTAGGATTACAAGAATAAAGAATGAAATAATTTCTACTTGAAATGAACTTATATTCAAATGGCGAAGATAATAAGTACATATAAAATTTATACAGCAAAAACATAAGTATTTATGTACTTTATGGGTTAAATAGGTTATTGTGAACTGGCCTGAGTCATTAAGTAACATATATAACATATTTCTGTGGAAAAAATATAATCTTGAGTTCCAAACAACCAACTTACAAACAATCTTTTGGGAAACAACTCATTTATAAGTTTGGCATTACAAGTTCATTCTTTTTCTGAATCATTCTTGTCTAGAATGACTTCACAGTTTTTTAAATTCGACTATTTAAAAATTCTTACTGTTTCAGATAAGTATAGACACACACACACACACACACACATATATATATTTTTATATGTTTGTTGATAGAATGTAAGCTCTTTGAGGGTAGAGACTTACAACCTGATCTTTGTATTTCCAGAGTCCTCCACAATATCAGTCACATAGGAAGTGATTAAAAAATATTTATAGTCTGACTGAGCATGTCACCATGGCAAACAGATGTGTAGGGAATTGTGTGCCCAAATGAATCAATGATGTTATCTTTTGTTGTTTCTATCTGCTCTATGGAGCTCTTGTTTCATTCCATTTCTGATATAGAACCATTGAACCAACATGAATCCAGCCTGGCCCAGAAGAAGGGTAGGTCATAAGATTTAAGAAGATTGATGAACTGGAAAACCAGGTTTTGTTTTTTTTTAGGTTTTTGCAAGGCAAATGGGGTTAAGTGGCTTGCCCAAGGCCACACAGCTAGGTAATTATGAAGTGTCTGAGACTGGATTTGAACCCAGCTACTCCTGACTCCAGGGCTGGTGCTTTATCCACTGTGCGACCTAGCCGCCCAAACCAGGGGGTTTGAGAGAATACCAACATATAAACTAAGTCCCCTTGTATAAAAGCAGGGATTTGGATGTAGAAGACTCTTCGTCTTTAAGACAGGAAGGACATAGAGAGCACCTTGCTATAATTATATATATATACTTTAAATAAGAAAAGGTGGCTTAGTGATGACGACAGAGAAAGGGTTTGGAAGTATACATGGGGAGTAAGGAGTATGGTTATTCTTCCTTTTAGATGATTATATAAAGGGGCATGAAAGAAGGAATGTCTAGGTCTAGAAAGAGTGATGACTGATGGAGAATCTTCTATAGGGAGCCAGGTCTCCATGGTGACAAGAAGATTAAAAAAAAAAAACTAGAAAAGAAAACAATAAAAGTTTGTTGGATTATATATTGACCATGATTTTACAACATAAATATTTCAAATTTAAAGTCACAGCATGTAAGAGTTGGGAGGTAATAAGAGAGATCTAATCAAGTCACCGCTCCTAACCCCACAATTTTACATCTAAGGAAAATAAATTAAAGAAAGCTGAAGTATGTGGTAGAACCAAGATGGTAAGAGAACTGGAGACGACTTACTAGAGCTCGCTGAAACATTTGGAGAGGTTTCTTCTATAAATGTTTAATTTTAGGATGATATGAGATCTATCTATAAGTAATTGAAAGGCTGTTTAAAGAAATTTGACCCCAAAGGGTGAACTAGGTAGATGTAATAGGTGAAAGAAACAATGGAAGAGGGAAGAAAGTGTTGCCTTAATGTAAGAGGGAAAAACTTTCCAACTATTTTGAACTATTCTAAGAGACCTGGGTTGCTTTGGGAGCTGGTAGGCTCTCTAGCATTGGAGGTCTATTGTGGAGAGAATTTTGCTCAGTTAAGAACTGGATTCTTTGGACTCAAAGATAACTTCTCAGTTTTGAGATTCTATAATAGAACACAGGTCTCCCGACTCTTTGCCAATATTTTCCATAGCACTCTATTTTCTTCTTCAATTCATTCAATGCATTCCTGAAAGATAGCAGCACTCAGATTGTGATCATATTATTAACACTCTTGAGGCAAGGCATTTGCAGCAACATAAAACACGACTAAGAAGTAATACAACTGGGTGGTGGCAAAATTTGTTTCAGAGAGGCTAAGAAATGTCTTGTTTTTTTTTAAAAAAAGAAGACAATGAAGAAACCATTCTCAAGTTAATTAGTCCATATGATTAAGACTCTGTTGAAGTGGGTTCCTGATCTGCCAAAGGCAGAAAAGCTCCATTGCATCACTGTTAGGTGAGTCCACCTGTTCTTGTTCTTCTGACTTAACCCAACACTATAGCAAATGAAGACGTGGAGAACTACGTTCAGATGAATCAATGCTACATCTTTGCTAGACAGTCTTTTCAGGCAATTTATAGGGAAACTTTTTTGTTGTGTTAGATAGACAAGTGGTGAATAAAAGGCTTTGCCTGATTTGAGTCTGGACCAGAAGATCAGAAAGTACTTCCATTTAAAAAAAATCCTCAAGGTTCTAATGATCTTCTTCATTGTTAAAATCTTCATTGTCAGAGGTAGAGAGAGTGCAAGAAGCATTGGGATGAATTCCAAACTGTACATTCCATTCTTTCCCCTGCAGTGAGAATTTTCCTTGTCTCTCCTCCAGTGAAGGACCAAAATACTCTGAATCTCAAAGGTCCCTAAAAGTCAGTGATACTATTTGTGAGATTCTTTTGAAAAGTTCTTTATAAATGTCTAGGGAATTCTTTTAGCATCAGGATCAGGTCTGTTAAACCCTATTTTAGGGATTTCTTTTCCCTCTGGATTTCCTCTAGTCTTTGTAGTCAGGGATGCTTCAAAGCTGAGTGAAGGTGCTCATTCCTGCACCCTTCCTCTCAGTGGTCTTTGGACCCCAACAAGGTTTCATGTTTCCATTAATCTTTTAGGAGCTGTATGCCATATGCCCAGCAGATCATTATTTCCTTTATATTCTGAAAGGAGAATTGTTTCAGATTCCCACAGACTACCCTTCTGTAATACACTAGAGTATATAAATCACTAGTGAGAGAAGGGAGCTGTTCCTCTGATGAAAGGATGCAGCTCTTGTGAAGAAGGGAGTCTGTCTTCGAGGGGCTTTCCCTTGGTCCTTGATCTAGACAGACATGTGAAATTAAAAGCTAGCCTAGACAAAGCAGAATTAAAGTGCCATAAAATCTCCAGTCAGTACAATGATAGAGACTATCTCTTCAACTTTTGTCACTCAAAGCAATGGCTTTTAGTTTTGAAACCAGAGCAGGGCACTATCATCTTCAATGAATTTAGATATGAGAAGTAGAAATTGGAGCTTATGCCTCTCCAACAAATCCCACTAAATTTTCCTTTGATTTAATTTTAAAAAATTCAGAAGGACTATAAAGTCTTAGACTTGAGTTCAAAAACATCAACTTCACAAAATGAGTATTTCTAGATAGCAGTTTTTCTGAAAAAGTTATAGATTTTTTTGTGGACAGAAAAGTCAATAGTGTAATATGATAGCCAGAAAAATAAATGCAATCTCCTATTAACAGAAGTGTAGTTAGTGACCAGGATGAGGATGGTGAGACTGCTGGCCTGGACTGGCCACATTTGGAATATTGGATTTGGTTCTGGCTGCCACATTTTAGGAAGGGTTCAAGCATAAAAGACTTTCAAGGTGATATGGCGGCTGTCTTTAAGACTCATATGAAAGACGGTTCAGAAAGCTCTTTTTGGAGAAGCATAAAATAAAGATATGAAAGCTGGAGATGGAGCCTATGCACTTCTAGTTTGATCCATGCTGCTATTCCTTATTACTTGTATGTATTTGGGTAAGTCATTTTATCTTCTTGATTCCTCATCTATAAAATAAGAGACTTGGACTAGATGTTCTGATTTCATGGGTCCCTTCTAGTTCTAAGCTGAGGATTCTATTTACTAAGATGAATAAGTCATAACAGTAGAGAGGCCAATTTGAGATTAATGTCAGGGAAAAAACTTCCTAAAGATGCTGTCTAAAAATGGAAAGGTTGGGTGGCTAGGTGGCACAGTGGATAGAGCACTGGCCCTGTAGTCAGGACTACCTGGGTTCAAATCCGGTCTCAGACACTTAATAATTACCTATCTGTGTGGCCTTGGGCAAGCCACTTAACCCCATTTGCCTTGCAAAAACCTAAAAAAAAAAATGGAAGGGTTGCCCTGGAAAGTTAGTGGCTAGAAGTCTTCAAGCAATAACAGAGGCTCTCTTGCTGAGATCATGGAGAAGGGATTCTTCAAAGTAGAGATTGATCAGTGATAGCTAATGTGGGATGGGAAAGAAAATTCTGGGGTTTCAATATCTATTTTTATCTAAAGAATGAAGAAAATGAATTTTATTAACATTTTGTAGATGGGTTACATATTAATATATAATGTATATTATATATATTATATAAACAATTCTCCTTTCAGAATATAAAGGAAATAATGATCTGCTGGGCATATGGCATACAGCTCCTAAAAGATTAATGGAAACATCAATATATATATTATATATAATAATTAATATATATAAAATCATATATATATATATATATATATATATATATATATATATATATATATATATATATATATATATATATATATATAAAATCCACAAATGATTACGTGTCTATCTAGGAGACAATCCTGAGGGAAAAGTGGCAGTCATGCAATATGATAGGGCTGACTGTCAATTTACTCACCTCCTTATATCAAGTGTGATAAAGTTTATGAATGCCCAGGTAGGGAGACTTATGGAATATATAATCTAATTTTACTAAAGTGACCTTCAAAAATGATTAAATGATTTATAAGGATTTCTCAAAAGAAACTATGGATTGAAAATAATATTGATACCATGATGTTGCTTTTATCCCTAATTCTGGTTCTCTATCTGCCACATTAGGAGGTAAGAACAATGATTATCTAATGGGATCTAACTAGATCTCAGCCAAAAGAAATCAAGAAGAATATTTGAAATATGGATTTCTATCCACTCTCATTAACAATGAACATCATTCTACAGTATACTGTACTTTGAAATATTAGCTAAAAATGATACTATCATGATTATCAAGACATTAAACACTAGACTTTTGTGGCTTAAAGCGATGTATACGAATGACAAAAATTCTCATATTTGTACTTTTAAAAGTTGGAAACAATTTCTAAAACTTAAAAATCTAAGAGCTTCAATGTGTTTTAAACTCATTAATTTATTTTTTTAATTTTTTTATTTAAGGCAATGGAGTTGTGACTTGCTTAAGATCACAGAACTAGGCAATTATTGTATCTGAACCAAATTTGAACTCAGGTTCTCCTGACTCCAGGGCTGGTGCCCTATCCCCTGTGCCATCTAGCTGCCTCTAAACTCATTAATTTAAAAAATACAAATGATATAGTATATAACTGATTTACTTCAAGAATGTTAGAAATTTGCTGGCTAAATTTCAATCAAAGCCTTTTCAAAATTAGGGACTAATATTTTGAAATAAATAATGCAATTTAGGAAGTGTAGCTAAAGATGCCTTTTTTTCCATTATCCTTGTGCAGTATGTTTTTAAGTTAGGACAGTCACAAAATTCAAGGATTGAAATAAATTAAATTTAGAAATAGAAAGTATATTCACTTGTATTCCTTCTCATTGAAAATAATAATAATTTAATGAGAACAAAAATATTTTGTTACTAAAATGAAAATTATTTAAAAGCATTGTTTTATTTCAGCTTTTATCTTATCCTTTTAAATTTATTTTTACAAATTTTAAGTGTATAGAATATCTATAAATGAATTACTATAACTATATTAGGGTGGGTACTTTTTTTTAATAGAGATGTAGTATCAAAAAAGTTTTTAGATTCTTGCATGAAACAATCTACCTCTAATGGATATGTTATCTAAGGGAGATTTTGGGACTGTGGTTCTAGCCCTAATATTCTTTAATTATAGGACACCCAGAAGCATCTCCATTTCACTATATCTTTGAGCCTCTTGTCATTATAGTGCCTTCTACATGCACAAGTACTTTGTAATGTCATCTCTTTAAAATACATGTCTTTCAAAGAAGTTCCATAGATGAAGCCCACAAGTTGCTCACTTTTACCAAATTCCTAACTACGCAATAATATAGCAAAATTTGAAAGGACATTTATAAGGGTATAATAGTCTCATGAATTACAGATGGAAATACACACACACACACACACACAATATTCATATAAGGACAAAGAGATTTCCATCAGACAGATATAATGAAGAACATATAAATGAAGACAATGACAAGCAATCTTTTGGCAAAGTAGGATTATATTTGACACACTTACCTGTGTTCCCTGGTTGTTAATGTCAATGAAATCACTCCATTCAGTTGTTACATCATCCAATGGCACAACTTTCAACAGAAGGCTAGGAAGTAAATCTTTGGTCCTACAATCGGGGTAGCTAGAGATTTGATGATACAGCTCATGATGAATTGAACATTCAGCTGGAATTTTTCTACAATATACTTGAAACTTTGGAGTATCTGAAATATTCAAAAACACTTCCATTATATTTTTAAAACTTACTGAGCAGCCTTATAACTGAAAACCTCTGATAACTCTTCACAAATAACTGATAACTATTCATTTACCAGGACAAAAGATGCAATTGCTAGTTACCTTAAAATGTAAATATAAAGACACACCTTTTATATTTTCTCTCATAAGCATTGTGACTGGACATTTGTTGTGGAGAATGATTCGAGGACTAGGATCTTCTGTGAAGGTTAAGTAAGTGACTCCAAGGTACTGTTGATGAGTCAATGCTATAGCCCTGAAAGAAAAAAATAATAATTTTGAATATTTGTCATTTTGGGTATTATCAAAGGTATGGCTTAATAAAAAGTGAATAAGAGTCAGGTATACCTAGATTCAAGTCTATCCTCAATACATGTTGGCTTTTCATTTAAGCTCCCAGTGACCCAAAGATCTCTCAAAAAGATTATTAAATAGAACAGTTTGAGGGAGTTTTCTCTAGGATATTTCCTCACCTATATGAAATTATAGGTACTGATACCTCCATCCCACCTTATTTCCCACCACTAGCAAAAAAACAGTCCATCTGCAACATTATTTATGTATTTGACAAAGTCTGAAAAGAGTGGCAGTTTTGATAGCAGATTTTGTCGAATCCCAGAAAAGGGAAAATAAATTTATTTCTTATACCTCCCTAGTGGTTGTGACCAGGAATGACAGGCTACTACATTTTGTGATACAATGCATTTATATTGAAACACTGTGTATTAGAGTTATTGGTAACTTATTTCCTTAGCAATCTGTAGTTTCTATGATGGCAAGAACTTTGTCTTATCTAAACTACACCATATAGATGCAGAATGAAAGTTGTTTTTGTATCATGGAATTTTTAGGATCAGGACTTCTCTTCAGAGAACTGGCTATGACATAATGATGAGAACAATAGATGCCTGTATTTACTGTAACTTCAATAAACTTTTTTTTTGTACATAGGCACAAAATGTTGAGTCTATAAAGATTCAAATGAGGTCAATTTGGCCTTCTAGGAGCTTCCAGCAGTGGGGAGACAACACAAATGCAGATAAGGCACTCACTCCAGGAGGTGTGTCTGAGGAGTGACCAAGGAAGATTTCACAGAAGAAAGAATCTGAAGCAGACAGTGAGGAGGAAGCACATTCTAGGGTAAAGAAAGCTTATGCATGGCCAGTTAAACTCTGTGCATGAGAAAACAAGTAGTGGATCCTAGCCATAAAATCCTGCCTTCATCTTGAGGCTTTTCTAGGTTCCTCTTGCTGCTAGTGTTTTCTTCTCTCTGAGACCACCTTCCATTTACAGTACATATATCTATTGTGTGCATTGGTTTGCATGTCAGTCTCCCCCATTAGAATGAGAGCTCCTGGAGGGCAGGGTCTGCTTTTACTTTTCTTTGAGCTTGGGACACAGCAAGAGTTTGGGAGTGGTGGGGGCTTGTACCAGGCAAATTTGCAGAGTGCTTTAGAGTGTACAAAGTCCTTACTACTTGTTGGTCCCATGCGTAGTTTAGGGAAAGAATCTGCATTTGAAGTCAGAAGATCTAGATTCAAAGCTAATTACTTATATAACCTGTGGATTGGGCAAATTCTATCACTCCGTAGGGCTCAGTTTCCTCATCTGAAAAAGGGAGTTTGTATTTCATGATTTGAAAGGTTTCTTCTTCTTCTAATTCTTATGATCTCTTTTATGAATTCTCCAATAATTCTTTTGACAGCCCTGCTAGACAGGAAAAGCAAGGATTATTATATTCTTCTTACAGGTGAACAAAGAAGTAAAGAGACATGCCTAAAATTACAATGAGTCAGTGAAGATTTGATACTCATATCTAGGGTTTCTTACTCTAATATTTTTTTCCCTGCTGCAAGTTTACTTACACCTTTTTTTGGACAACCCAATTGTGGGAACAAGTCCTGTTACTTTTTCCCTACCTTACACTCAAACAGTCTTTAAAGGGTCAATTCCTCCTAGAACTTCCATTTTAAGGAAGGGTCCCAGGACCACTATTCATACTCCTTAATTCCTTTCCAGGCTCCACACCATTCTCCTGATTGCATTATCCCCTTTAGTTTTTTCCATTAACTCTGTGACAACACTTGAGGTTTTCTTGGCAAAGATCCTGAAGTGGTTTGCCATTTTCTTCTGCAGCTCATTTTACAGATAAGGAGCTTCACTAAACAGGGTCAAAAGATGTGCCCAGGGTCACACAGTTAGCTGTCTAGGGGCAGATTTGAACTGAGGAAGATGAGTCTTCCTATCTCCAGGTCCAGTACTCAATCCACTGTCCTAGAGAGAAATGACTGCCTTTTAGCAGCTATATGTAGCACAGGGTCAGACCCTTAGGAGGTCTTAAAAGTTTATTCTGTCTCACTCCCCCTTCCCTTTCTTAACCCCCTGTTCTTCCTTCCACAGCAATTTTTTAAATCATTCAACAAGAATAAAATAATTTTTGCTATTTGAAATTAAATAATTGCTGAGTAATAGCTATCAAACAAACCAAATAATTGTAAATTCTTCACTTTATACTGTATGAATTAAGTTGAAAGTAAACTAGTCTAAGGAAATTAGTTAATGAACAAATATAAACCCTTTCTATTCTTCCTAAAGATTGTATTTGATCAGGATGATGAAGGGCCTTGAAATTTTGCTAAGGATTGTAGGAACTGGGAATGCTCAGTCTGGAGGAGAGAAGGCACAGGTTGGTCACAAGGAGTAATGAATAGAAATTACCAAGAGGCAGTTTGAGTTAAAGCTTCATTTAGGCTTGATTCATAGGAAAAAGTGGGAAACCTAAGGGGGACAGTATGCTTCAGAATAAAATGACTCCCCCCCCCCAAAGTTCTTCAAATTTAAATTGGATGCCCACTTGATAGGAACATTTCACAGGGATTCTTGTTCAGGTGTTGGTTGGGCTGAATATTCTCTGAGGTCTCTTCCAACTTTGTGATTCTGTGATAAAACGCCAAGGTAAACTGCCAGTTTAGCAACTGGGGAAAAACACATGACCGATTCTACCAAATGGTGTTGAATCAGTCTGGTTTGTAGTGGGAGGGTTAATTTACTTTCAGTACAATGCTTGGATCAACCCTAATGTTATTCCCCTGGACTAATTTCAAATGGGCTGGAAAAGTCAAGTTCAGAGACTTCCCCCTCCTTTGGCCAAGAAAACTGTGGGCCGGGACCAGGATGGGGTTCTTACAATTCAAATAATAACTAACCACACATCTTACTTGGAAAGGTGCATTGCAGTACCATACAGATAGGTTGCAAACACTATTTTTTTCATATTATTTCATCATTTTTAATATCATGTTTTAAAATATTCAAGTTCATGTTATTTTCAAAGATACTTCACCAAAGTAAATTATTTTCAAAATATTATCAAAGTAATCAATACTATCTCCAAACTGAATTGGGGAGTGGCCATTCCTCTACTGTGCTGAAGATTAGAAACGCTTGTGAAAGGGTGCAGGGGAAGGGAGGATGTGAACAATTTCATTGAATCTGGCGGAAGGAGAATAAGGAGCTGGGGAACATGATTTTGGCTAACATGGATAAAACAGTCTGAACTATTGTCTTTTTTAAAAATTACCACAGAACATCTGTATACATCAAAAAGTAGAGAAGGTTAAAATCCCAAATAAAGTCAAGTCTATAAATTCAGAATTTTAAGAATAAGGTGCCTCTCTCATAAGGTCACAATATGCTTTCTTTTGTAGTTGTTACATATACTGTACATAAGTTATCTCTGACAGCTGCAGAAAGGCTTCAGTACATTTAAAAACAACCACAAAATAGAAAAGTCCAGTAAGAACTAACCATCCCCAGGCCTCTGGTTTGATCCAATGGCTATTTACATAAATGGTGATCAGTAATTACAATAACTTGTATGCAGTGAAAACCACAAAGTGGCATCTTTTGTACATGGTGGTTAGCATCTTATGGTGTCTCTTAATGGCTTCTTCAGTAAATCTTCAGCTTGAAGAATAATGTGAATTCAAGGAAATGTTTCCCAATTGATCTTTCTTATCATTCTGACCCCGAGGGCTTGATGTCTCCTGGATACTAAACAGTTCTACTTCTTTGTGCGCAGACATTACATTGCAGGAGGGCTGATATTGTTAGGACAAGCCAGTTCAGTCTGGCAATAACAAACTTGCTCAATTTATATGTGATCATAACATTTGACCAGTTACGAAAGTGTCTAAGACTTCAAACAAGAGTGACATACATACACACAGACACCCCCCCCCAAAAAAAAAAACCCAGCCTAAATTGAAGCAACACATGGTGAGCACGTGTAATTCTTAGCTTCTCTACTTTTCTGGCTTATTTCTTGATGAACTGCTACACTGACAAGCAAAGAAAAGGACGAGACCATTCACAGAGATTTAAAATACCTGGTAGAGAATCCATTTTCACTGTAGTTTCCAATGGGTACTGCTACACTCTGTCTGGGAAACTCTGGTCTAACCACAGCTGGCAGACTCCAACATTGCGCTCCATCAGCACCCACAGCAGGGCAAAAGCTCAGCAAAATCTGTTTCTGCAGAAGGGACATTTCCAGTGTTGATGGACCAATGTCAGGCATTAAGTCCCAGCAAGGAAGGGAACTGGTTTCCATGGTAGGCTGATGTCTCCCTGGGCTAATGCTAAAAGTTGCACCGTCTGGAACATGCAAATACTGCAATGAGAAAAGATGGTGCAAAGGAGGATTACTTTAGAAGAATAGTTTTGTTAAAAAAATTTTTTTTTTAATATAACTACTTAGTAGACCATGGAAAGAGCATTGGATTTGGGTTCTGATTCTGCCCCTTGCTAACTTTCCTTTTACTCAATAGTTTTCTGATCTGTAAAATGGAAATAAAAGAACTTGGGCTACTTACCTCAGGATTATGGTGAGAAAAGCAAGGTATGTTTGAAAAAGTGATGAATTTGAAGCCAAGAAAGGGAGGGCTAGCAGGTCCAAATCTTATCTTCTCAAAACCTTACTTTCCTCAAGATTGACAAAGATAAACTTTCCCTGTTTCACAATTTTGCCTTGAAGGCAAAGGCCTTGAGGAGAAGGAGGGAACTCTATCTTAATCTTCATTTGGAAATTCTCAGGGTCCTCAGGGACCTTAGGGTCTATACCAAGTTGATAGAGAAGGGAGAAAAATCATGGAAGAGTCAAAAGTGGGAAGACTTGGATTTCAGTTCTGGTGCTGTCAATTCCTGACTATATATTAACTTCCTGGTCTTAGTACTGTTATGAGACATAAATATATCACTGTATTTAAGTGAAAGTACTTTTTGATAAACAGAGATACTTTATCATGTGGCAGTTCTTCACAGGATCATAGAGAAGAGTGAGAACTCTTCCCAACTCTAGGAAAGAACTCGAGGGAGAAGTGAAGCAAAGGTTCTCTGCTCTGGGGAAATATCTTCCCCTCAGATCCCCAAGGAAATTCTGGGGAATTATGAATTGGGGAGAAAAGATTGGATCCTACAACTTTATCCTTATGTCTCCTCTGATCCCCACAAAGGAGACACTATTACTTTCTAATGTCCTTAGAAACACAACTAGTTGGGACATTTCTTTCAGGACAATCCAGAATCGTTTTTTGTAGCATTTCAAAGGAGTAGGATTAAATAATTATTGTGAAATTTTCATGAACCTTAGGTCAATACTTATAATCAAAATGAATGTTTGCAATTTTCATCCTTTATGGTTGCTTTAATGCCAACTTCAAGGGCTGAAGATAATGAAAGATAAAAATGATAAGTTGAACTATAAATTTGTTGAGGGTCTTATTTATCTTTATCATCAATCAACAAACATTTCCCACATTAGGCACTGAATAAGTGTTTGTTGAATAAATGAATCTTCTAAACACACTTGCAGTTTACTATTCAAATTCTGTAAGCTAGGATCTAAACATTTAATCTCCCCTAAATCTGAAAAAAAATATTTTCATAAAAGGAAATGTACTTTATAATGGTTTCAGTAACATATAGCTTAATTTGTATCTTGCTTATGTCTCTTTCAAATCCTACCTCAATATCACCAAATTTAATCGCTCCTATTAATCATAAAAGTGGTTGCTTCAAAATCCTTCTGAGCATTCTTGGACTCTGCCTTCTGTATGTTTATTTCCTGCACATGCTATTCTGTCACCAGGACTATACTATAAATGAGTCAATGCATTTTCATGGCTAACCTTTTCAACTGCACACAGTTTCAATGTTTCCAGACCCATGGCTTTTGTTCAGGTACTGGAGCTCTGTCCAAACTGCTACCTCAAACATTTCAGGCTGTGAGGCAGATGTACTTCTCCATGAGAACCTTGAGCAGATTCTCAGAACAGCTTCCACAGCTATTATTGATTACAGCAAGCATAGTAAAGGACTGAACAGATGTACATCAGATACAGCTAAGCCTGCATTGTGTCAGAATCTGCTGTTTTGTGGGGATTCTGAAGGGAGCTAATTATCTTAGAACCATTAGCCATGACTTCTGTCAGTGTTTGTAGTGAAAGAAAAAGCAATTGATTTATCTTCACCTATTTTTATTTTAAGGGAGTTTTCCTTCTAGTTTTTTTAAGAGACTAATTGAGTCCTATGTCTGAATGTTAATTTTTCCCAATGCCAGAAGTTAACCTCAAAACCATTCCTGGAATCCCTTACCTCCACCTCTTCATAACAGGGGCTTGGAACAGTTAACTGTGGCTTACAAAATATTTGATACGGGGTGTCATTGGTGATTATGGTCTCATCTTCAATCTGTAGAATTTGTATACCTTGCCGAACCATCGAAGAGATGCAGAACTGGCATAGCTGAGAGAGAAATCAAAGAAAGAATGGCTTTTATACTATGATGCAAAAAAAGTAAAAAAAGTAAAAAAAAAACCCCTCTGGTTCCTTTGAGAAGGGCACATTTCCTGAGCACAGCTCCTGATTGGTCAGTATGGCTCACATTTAGCTGCACACGCTCACTATTCCAGTTGGTCTTTGAGCTCAAGTGGGTTTCCAGACCTCAACCTCATTCTTTGATTTCTTTACATTTGTTTTTAGATTGTCATGGAGACTATCTTGCACAAGAGTTCATTTCTTAGGTGTACTTGAGTAGATTTTCTAAACCCAGGGAACTTTTATTCTTCAAATGGCAGTCAGTCCAGGGTGATCTAGATCATGGAGAACCCAATCATTTCCAAGGTGAGAGGAGTTCTACTACATGTGTCTTCTGTTACCTACTCTCTCTATTCAAGTCCAAAGAAAGTGAGTCAGACAAGTTGAAAGTCTTAAGTCAAGCTTTAGGGGAAGAAAAATCTCCCCCAAATCCTCTTTCCTCCTGCCTTTTTCTGAAACTAATGAATACTGCTGTATTCATTTCTAAGGGCCCACTCCCTATCCCTCCATGATGTCTGTCCTTTCCATTCCACTTAGTTTCAAGAATGTGTCAATCTTATCAGCTGGTACAGATTGTTACCAGCAAGGAAGGTAAGCTTTATTATAAGGATAGAGTAGGATGCATCTTTAAAAACTGATTGTCTTATTTTTCCCACTAATTCTCTATACTTTCTCTTTTTTTATGCACTTTTAAAAGGGGTGGAGCTTCTGGAGGTGGGGTATTTGGCTTTAACCCCTGAGTAGGCTCATGGCATGCCTTTCTTCTTCAGGCCCCCCTCTCCCCAGTGTATTTTCCAGACATCCTATCTCCTTAACTGGGATACACTCCTTTCTCACTTCTTCCTTTCAGTAGATCTCTGGCTTCCTTAAAATCTCACTTCAGATGGCTGAAGCATAAGGTTACTAAGGGGGTATAATATTTAATCTGTCTGAAAAGAAGGACTGGAACCAGCTTGTGAAGGATGTCAAATATTAAATATAGTAGTTTATATTTTATCCTAAGGATAAGAACCTAGAGGTTCTCCTAGGGTGATGATATGTTTTGACATGTCTGAAGAATAACAATTTGGCAGAGGTGAGGAAGATGAACTGGAGATGGTAGAGACTGGATGAAGGGAGACATGAAATGTGTTGTATAAGAAAAGAGAAAGGATTACAACAAGAATTGGCAACAGATTGCCAACAGCACTTTTGGGTGCAAAATTATAGCTGGTAGTTTGCTGCCAATTTAAGAGTAATCTGTTTGATTGGGGCATCTCTGTTAGAAATTGGGCATCAGATAGATTGTCAGGTCAAAATTCCCTATTAAATACTGTTTCTAGGGAAACATATTAAACTTACACTGCTTTCCTTAGTAATAGAATCTGCACTCAGTTTAAGGATGCCTATAGTTCTTTCTCAATTCTTGCAAGGAGAACTTTTCTACTTCCTGTTCTAAAGAAAAGAGGACAAACACAGTGGAGATTTTGGAATATCTCCTTTTTCTGCCTCATACTCTAAATCAAGTGACTGCTAAGTGTTTTGAAACAGAAAAGCTCCTAGATAAACTACGTGATCTAGTTTTTATTATTATTGGTTAGGGGAAAAAACTACAAACTAGAGTATTATGAATCTAAGAATCTATTGTTTTCTTCTTCTAAATAAATGCTTGAAGACAAATTAGAGTAGAGAAGAGTAGAATCAATATTAAATTATGTAAAGATATATCTGGGGGGGGTGTATGTATGTAAACACAGATGTATATGTATGCATGCCTGTAAGTCACACATTCTCCCTGTAGTCACAGAGACTTTGGTCCTACCTTCTGATGTCCTGGAAAAGCACCAAGTCTTATGTCAATATCCACAAATCCTTCTTCATCCAATACCACAACTTCTCCATTGCCACCATCTTTCCATTTGGGAGATGTCAGGTTGTGGACCAATTTAATTGCCACCGATTTATGCACAGTGTTTGTATTTGCCCAGTATATTCCAATTTGAAAGGCTTCCTGGATAATTAATGAATCAATTAGAAAGGATTTTTTCCTTACCTTAACTAATAATGATGTATGGGGACTGCTTAGGTTACATGATGTAACAAGTCCCTGCCTGTATGTATCAGCAGTTCCTTCCTGATTCTCTTATTTTCCAGTACTCTGTCTCTCCCTATCACTAAATTACCTTGTATTTATCTTATATTTACTTCTCTGTGAACATGTTGCAATCTTCCTGTAGTATAAACCTCTTGAAAGCAAGAACTGCTTCACCACCTAATGCCGGGTGAAAGGAAGTGCTGAATAAATCTTGGATAGCTAATTAACAGAGCTATGCTTTTCTGGAAATTCAGATTTTTTTACATTTTAGTGTAGCAAGTTACAGGGATATTGATTTCTGAAAACACCATTCCTGTTAATTCCAAAAGGTTAAAAAACTTTCAGTCTGTGGGGCAGAGCCAAGATGACATGAAGGCAGCACTTCCTGGGAACTCCTTCCCCCCAAAACTCCAAAAGCCAAAAAAAAATTGACTCTAGACAAAATTTAGAGGGGCAGAACCCACAGAAAGACTGAGGGATACATTTTCCCAGTCCAAGATAGCTTAGAACTGCAGGAAAGGTGTTTCACCATGACCAGGGGTTGGAAAAAAGCATTGGCCACAGCGCAACCCAGTCCAGCCAAGCACAGAAATCACCTGCAACAGCTTGAAGGGCGGGGAGAGAACTCTGCTATGCCAGAATGAGTGTGGAGTGAAGAGGCAGCCTGCACCCCCAGAGACAGTAAGGGAAATCTGCAGATTTCTCTGCTCTCCCAGGCAGTAGGGCTCTGCAACTAGCCTACACTCAGATCCAGGTTGCAGTTTGGGCTTCCATACTAGGCAGCCAAGCTAGATCCCACCTTATAGCTCCAGGGCAGAGGGAAGTATGGGGCCCATCTACATATCAAAGCACAGGCAAGAGAGCATAAGACCTTGGAGATAAAGGTCCCAGTGGGGTGTCCCCCCAAAGCCTTGAAAGTGCTATCTTGGGCTGAGGAAATGAGTAAACAACAGAAAAAGAAGAATCTGACCATAGAGCATTACTTTAGTCCCATGGAAGATCAAAACACATATTCAGATGACCAAGAGAAATAGAAAATGGGCTCAGACTATGGATTAGCTCAAAAAAGATTTTTGAAAAGCAATTAAGGGAGATGGAGGTAAAATTGGGGAAAGGAATGAGAGAGATGCAGAAAAATCATGAAGACCAAATCAACAGCTTGGTGAAAGATATACAAAAAATACTGAAGAAAATAATATGTTAAAAACCAGTTTAGGCCTAATGGAAAAAAGCAAAACAAAAGGCAAATGAGAAGAATGCCTTAAAAAGCAGAATTGGCCAGCTGGAAAAGGAGATTGAAAAAGCTATCTGATGAAAATAACTCATTCAAATGCAGAATGGAACTAAAGGAAGCTGATGACTTTGCAAGAAATCAGGAAGAAATAAAACTCTTCCAAAAAAGCAAAAATTAGAAGAAAATATGAAATATCTCATTGGAAAAACAATTGGCCTCGAAAACAGATGCAGAAGAAATAATTTAAAAATTATTGGGCTCTCTGAAAGTCATGATCAGGAGAAGAGCCTAGACTTCAGTTTTCAAGAAATAATACAGCAAAATTGTCCTGAGATCCTAGAAGCAGAGGCTAAAATAGAAATCAAAAGAATTCACCAGTCACCTCTTGAAAGAGATCCCAAAAGAAAAACTTCCAGGAATAGTACAGCCAAATTCCAAAACTCCCAAATCAAAGAGAAAAATTCTAAAAGCTGCCAGAAACAAACAATTCAACTACCGAGGCTGCATAGTCAGGATAACACAGGATCTGGCAGCATTTACATTAAGGGCTCATAGGGATTGGAATATGATATTCCGGAAGGCAAAAGATCTTGGTTTACAACTGAGAATCAACTACCCAGAAAAACTGAACTTCCTCTTTCAGGGGAAAAGATGGACTTTCAATGAAACAAGGGACTTTCAAACTTTCCTATTGAAACAACCAGAGCTGAACGGAAAGTTTGATCTCCAAGTACAGTACTCTGGTGAACCATAGAGGGGGGTGGAAGAGAAGGACTAACTATGAGGAACTTAATGATATTGAACTGTTTGTATTCCTGCATGGGAAGAAGATATTGATAACTCATATGAACTTTCTCATTTATAAGAGCTGTTAGAAAGAGCATATATAAACAGGACATAGGAAGAAGCAGAATATAATGGTATAATATAGTAAAAAGATGGAGTCAATGGGTGGTAAAGGAAAGTACTGGGAGGAGGGGAAAGGAGATAAAGAAGAAGAAGAAGAAGCAGCTGAGAAATTTCACATAAAAGTCAAGAAAAAGCTTTTTTAATGGAGTGGAAAGGGGGAGTAAGTGAGCCTTCATTCTCATCAGAGATGGCTCAGAGAGGAAATAACATACACACTTAATAGGGTGAGGAAATCTATCTTACCCTAGAGAAAAATGAGAAGAAAGGGAAGGGATAAGGGGGAATGGGGGGAGGGAAGGAGGGAATAGGTGATAGAAGAGAAGGAAGATCAAGGGAGAGGGTACTCAGATTCAAAACACTTTTGGACAGGGCCAGGATGAAAGGAGAGAGAGAATAGAATAAATGAGAGTGGGGAGGAATAGAGTGGAGGTAAATACAGCTAGTAATAGCAATTGTGGGAAAAATATTGAAGCAACTTCTCTGGTGGATTTATGATAAAGAAAGCAACTCACCCTAGAGATAGAGCCATTGGAATCTGAACACAGACTAAAGTAATTTTTTTTTCTATTCTTGAGGTTTCTCATCTTGGGGGGGAGGGGGTTTATGTTTACTCTTATGTTTACTCTTATAACACTTTCAATTTACATCAATGTATATCATGGAAACAATGTAAAGATTATCAGACAGCCTTCTGGTGGGGAGGGGAGGGAAGGGAGGGTGGGGGGAAAAACTGTAAAATTTAAAACTTTCAAAAAATGATAGGTAGATAATACTATTATATATAATTGGCAAACAAATAAAATGTTAGCAAAATAACTTTCAGTCTAATTTCATTTTAAACAGAAACATTCTTTGTTTACATACACTCCACAGGCCCACTTTTAAGAAGTACCATCATGTGAATGCTCATAAAAGGGTAAGAATTCAATTACCTAAAAATGTTTCTGTTTTGCAGGGTGAGATGATGGCTCTGAAGTTCTTCCTGATCCATGAACCACAAGATTTGAGAATTCTTTTCACTCTATTTGTCTTACACAGCTAGAATCAATACCATATCTTTGAATCATATAATATCTAATAGACCATTAATATAATGCCTCCTTTATGACTCTGAGAAAGTTACTCAACTTCTGGCCTCAGTTTTTTCATTTGTAAAATGAAGGGATTGGAATGTAACAGCTAATATTTTTATATATTGCTTTAAAGTTTGAAAAGCATTTTACATAATTATCCCATTAAATCCTCACAACAATCTTGTGAAGCAAGTATTATCATTTCATTCATTTAGCAGATGAGGAGAAACTAAGGTTAAGAAACTAGTGACTTGTCCAAGGTCACGCAGTATCTGAAGCAAGACTCAAAATGAGGTATTTCTGAATCCAAATCCCAGACCCTATTCACTGTGTCACCTTAGATGATCTCCAGGACCCTGGAAGATCTAAATTTGTAAGCCTATATACCAAATAATTCTTTGTAATCATCATTGGCTATAAACTCATATAGTAGGTATGAAACTACATAGCAGACCTAGAAAAGACGATTTTTTTATCCAGTTACTCCAATGCTTCCATATGAGCCATCAAGTAGTTTGTTCACACTGGATGTGGAGGCACATGTCTCTAATTCCAGCTACTAATAAGGTAGAGGCTGGGTCTCTTGAGCTGATTGTCTGCCCTATTTTTGACAGCAACATGGTGAGTCTTGGGGAATTGGGAAGAGCTGAAGAAGGAGTGAACTGATACAGTTAGGAAGCTTGCAGATCAAGGTTCCCATGCCAATCAGCAGTCAGACTGGACCATGAGAAAACCATATACTTTCAGTCTGGGCAAAGATTCTCTAAAGAAAAAAAAATCCACTAGAAGCATATGTGTTGGAGATGGGGGCTGGGAAGAGGGGAATAGGAGAGTCAGTGATAGTTAACACATGTTAGAATGACAAACATCCTAAGTTGACCTCTTGTTTATGCTTGCCAGCTAACACATATACTATGGAAATGACAAGTAGATTTCAAAATTAGCATGTTATCATAGTTTAAATCAGCTTAAGTGCCAAATGCAGAAGAAAGTTTATTCATATCAGATCTGTCATTTTTGAATATTAAAATGCATTTAATATTCTATAGTTATATATCAGAAGACTGAATATTACTTCCTACAAATAATCTATGAGGGCAATATACCACAATAAATACTGGTTGAGAGAAAACAATTTGTTTTAGCTTGAAAAAAAGGGTACCTGAAAATTAGGAGGGATGATAATTTTGCCAGCTGGAACTTGAAGAACAATCTTCTCTCCTTCAAAAAGCCACAGATCCCACTTAGACTGATTGATTAGTAAGGCCCAGGGCAGAAGTTCTATCAACAGTGTCTTAACATACGGCTTCCAGATAGACAGCTTCACTCTCATTGGGCTATCCCACTGACTTAGCTGTTCATTACTGCATCAAATGCCACAAAGAAGAGGTAGAATGGAATATTAAAGCAGGTTTAATGATTTCAGACACAGAACACTTTTGTTTAATACCTCTTCACACCAAATATTCCTATCCTAAACTTGCTGCCAGAAGGAAATAATAACTGCTCAATTTTATGAGCTTTGTCTTTTGCAGATTGTCTAGGCTTTCAGCTGAGCCTCCAAAAAGTTACTCATAAGACGAAAAAAATCTCAAAATCTGATGAACAAATGAAAAAGATTGCATTTATCTTTACTGTAACAACAAACTTTGTAAATAAATAAAATGTCAACTCTCTCCTAAGTGGTGATATATTATTTGTGATGAGAGACGGCTGGAGAACATTACCTGTCAGCATCCTTTTTATTATAGGGCCACACAGGCTGAGGAGAGTTCTCTGGGCCATAGAATTCTGCAAGAATTTGATTCACTGGGCCTTCGGGGTGAGTCTTAGTAGCTATTTGTTTGATGAGGGCTGTTGAGATAGGGACAGCACAATCTGAAGGATCCTCCTCTTCCCTGTGAAATGGAAAGAAAAATGAGAATAACTACATGGTTCCTCTAAAAGTTGTTAGTTTATCAAGATATTATAATTACAAATTTATTTAAGAATAAAAATAATATCAACTTAATAGAAAGCATTGGGGTTCCAAAGTAATTGCATAATTAATTTTCAAAGCCCAAAGGTGGGAAGTTTAAGAATCACTGTCTGTATTTTGCAGATAAGGATTGAGGAGGGGCAAAGTCTTGCTCAGGCTCACAGCTAGGAAATGGCAAAGTGGGACTTGAACTCAGATCCTTTGACATTAAGCTTGGTGCTCTTTCTTATCCATTCTGCTAGTTCTTGTTTAGTCTGGGAATGAGTTAGCTCCTGATCACTCTGGGACTCATGATACTGTTGGGGGTTATCGGGTTATTTCCCTCTTCCTCTGCCCAGAGTTCTGGTTTATTCGTGAATTTCACTTAATCCAAACTACCTGTGTGTGCTCTGTTTCTATGAGAAAATGATTTGTTTGGTTTGTTTGGTTGGATTTTCATCTGAAAGATGGAAGAGTAATCGGGGGAGACTGTCAAAAGAACTTTTAAGATAGTATTCCCATGAAAAACAAGACATCTTAACAGTGAATTTTAGATAATTCCTTTCCTATTTGGATAGAGAAAGTAAATTTTCCCCTAATTTCATTTCAGACACATTTCCAGTACCTTGCTTGAAATGTTAGGTGATGCACAAGATCAGGTTCTATATTTTGCAGTGATTTCTCTTGCCCCTGTCCTGGAATGATTTGTGTTTCACTTAATCCCAGACTCCTTTTCTCCAAATGTATGATAATGGGATCTGGAAGATGACTCCTCATGATAAAAAGAGGGCTGAACACAATCTATAAAAATGAAAGGACAGAACAACTTTCATATTTGCTTTGTTGCAGTATTCCAGCTGTCTGATACTGAAACAAACTTGCAATAAATCTCAGCTCTGGGTCACTCTGCCCTTAATTTATTTCAGAACATGAAAGGTCAGAGCCATATACAGTTTTGAGGATGGAGAAAGCACTCACCATTCGTTGTTCCACTTGAGAATTGGGTTCTAAAGTCAGAACTGTACACCAAACATAGATAATAGAACTGTTTGAAGATGGCACCTGTATACACAAAGATAGAAAGGTCCCAGTAAGGACAATTTTTTCTAACCATGAAGCTAAATGTTTTATTAGCTAAAAAGGAAGCCACAGAGATAAAATGTAAGCTAGATGGAATTTAAAAGCCCACAACACAAACAAACAGAAAAATCCAATTTAAAGTCACAGAAAAACCAAACATAACTTTATATCAAACATAAAAGTAAATCCATTGACCCAAGCAGAACCTGGCAGGTTTCCTCATCTCATGGGTTACAGCCCATGCATTTTCAAAGGGATGAAGAGAGGGAGTTCTAGGAAGATAGAAAGACATAGCAGTGAATGAGTGATGGGGATCAAAACAGAGGGTCATATGTATTTCAGGGAAGGAGACATGCCAATATCTCAAGTGAGGCTGGTGACTGGATCTTTGCTTTTACCTTTACTACTTTAGTGCCAAAAGATACAAAAAAAGAATATTTTACTTTCACTTATAATATTATCAACTAAAAAAATATGTTGAAGAGCAAGGAAGTAGGGACTTATTCTAGCAAGATCCTCTATCCCACACATTTTTGTTCTCCTACCTGGATAACAATGCTGTAATCAGTGGATTTGTCTTCCAAGCACACATCTCGGGACCAGGCTTCATCTCCTTCAGCCTTCATACACAGCTCTGTGAGTTCATGATTTTCTAGAATGTAGGATGGTAATTTGTGTTTACCAGTGAGAACATCCAAATGCTCCCTGACCACAACCTGTCCGTCGGGCCCCATCACGTGCTGTGCCACTTTAAGTTCAATGTTCTGGTCTAAGTAGCTGCTGATGATCTGTCTGCCACAGATGATAATCTACAGGACACAAAATGAAGTACCATATTTATAAAAGATGGTGAATAGAGGCTGTTATTTACACAGACAATGTTCTAGAATGAAAAACCTCTTTAATTCAGATTGTAATAGTAAGAAAATTTTAAGAATTTTGATAGGATTGACATTTCCATTTTATATAGATTCATTCATTGAGTTGATTATAGTCTAATTCTCTATACCTTTGCTCTGTATTAGACAGAATTATTAAACAAATTAATAGGACAAATATGAAAACAAAAATTTAACTTATAAAAAAACCAAGAATTTCAGAAGTAGTTATTCATAAATAAACACATAATACTACACATTTCAATTTTATAAATTACAAAAAAGTCCTAAAGCATTTTTATTTGCTTAATAGAATTCACCTTATTTTATTTTATTTTATTTTTTAAATTTTTGCAAGGCAATGGGGTTAAGTGGCTTGTCCAAGGCCACACGGCTAGGTAATTATTAAGTGTCTGAGGCCGGATTTGAACCCAGGTACTCCTGACTCCAAGGCCGGTGCTCTATCCACTGCGCCACCTAGCCGCCCCCACCTTAAATTTTTGAAAGAAATAAAAATTATTTCTTTCTTATAAATTAATCTATATCTGGTCTATTTGCTAATTCATACTTTTCATAATTCTCTTCCCCAATCTGAATTACTATGACTTGGTATACTTGTATCTGTATAATATAAATGTTCCTTTTAAAAAAAAATCTATGCAGATCTCATGACATTTTAAACCTATTCAGTATTAGTACTCTGAAAAGAAACCTAGATTTAGAATTGGAAACCTGGATTCAAATTTTGGCTTTGCCATTTATTTCTTGTATGACCATAGGCAAGTTATTTCTCTCCAACTCAGTTTCTTCATCCATAAAACAAGGTTGGAAGAGATGATTCTAAAAATTCTTATCAGCTCTAAGTTTAAAATATGATATAATATTATAAAAGAAAACTTGCATGAAATACTTAAGTAAAGAAAATGTTCTTTAGGGGCAGCTAGGTGGCGTAGTGGATAGAGCACCGGCCTTGGAGTCAAGAGTACCTGGGTTCAAATCCGGTCTCAGACACTTAATAATTACCTAGCCGTGTGGCCTTGGGCAAGCCACTTAACCCCGTTTGCCTTGCAAAAACCTAAAAAAAAAAAAAGTTCTTTAACAATATGATTATTTAACCTTCTAATTTTGTTTGGGAAGCTTGTATTTCCACATATACATATTAATTTCATATATACATTTGCATGAATATATATAAAATGATGGACACACCTGTATAATCCGATTAAATGCCAATCTTTGCTTCCTCCCCCTCTTCAATTTTATAACTATCTTTTGGATAATTTCCAATATAAATCTAAAGGGTGGGCAGCAAGGGTTAGTGATGAATGAGTAATAACCAGAATATTTGAAAGTGCTTTCACAGTCATATGCAGAGGCACCAACTACATTGTACAGTGCTACATCAAAGGAGTAAATTCTTTTGTGTGGGTTAAACACTAAAAGTGTTGTGAAAATTTTTAAGAAAAGTTATATAAAAGTAATGGCTAAAATAAATTTCAGAAAGTTCAGAGACATGCCTAGGATCTGGCAGCTTATATATAGTGCTGTTGTTTCAGAAATCTTGGGGCCCATGAGATTAAGAACAGAATTTTGTTGTCTCTCCCAGCAACCATAGAATATCTGCAATCATCTGGGACTCACTTTATTAAAGGCAAAAACACTCATTTGTGGGTTTTTATAGCTTCATTTTCAACTAAAAAAGCCTGTCAGACTAGCTTTCAAATTTGATAAAAGAGAAAAACCTTAAAAACTGGCCATAGAGACTTGGCTACTTAGAGGAAGAAAATCCAAAATGGTTGCCTTCATTGTGGCGGCGATGTTCCATGGGAGGCAAGGGTCTGCTTTTCTTCAAAGTGGCAATGTTCACCAAATTTTCATTGCACAAATTGTGGATAGAATGTCAGGATTAGTTCATCAGTTGCAGACAGATACTTAAGGTTTAAAATAA
Source organism: Macrotis lagotis (assembly GCF_037893015.1). Classification (NCBI taxonomy): domain Eukaryota; kingdom Metazoa; phylum Chordata; class Mammalia; order Peramelemorphia; family Peramelidae; genus Macrotis; species Macrotis lagotis. The sequence continues at coordinate 554,696,485 of NC_133666.1, read as the reverse complement.
AATACAGTGTTTCTACTTAATATATATTTCTAGGTTTTATCCTAATCCCCTCCCCTTCCCCCTACAATCTCACAGAGATGTGTACTAAAGAATTCTACATATGATTTTACTTAACAGGTTTTGAAATTCTTATAAGATCAGAGCCAAGAAGATATTGAAGAACAGCTCCTGAACCTCATTTGCAATGGAAGTTTCTATCTTTAAAATGATTAAAAGAACATGGATATACTATAGTGATATACACAATGATATTTTCAAAGTAAAAGTTGCCTCCTAGAAGAGACACAAAACTCTCTGTAAGCACTGACTATGTGTGATTATGTGAACTTGGAACTTGAGTTTGGAGGGTGAGTGTGTTTGTGTGTGTGTGTGTGTGTGTGTGTACAAGGTCAAAGATATGACTTTATTACTAGCAATGCTTTCCTCACTAACTATATACATGGATTGTGCTTTGGTTTGATGTTACAGATGTGGTTTGTTGGGCTTTTCACTGTTTGCAGTTCCACCTCTGGCTTTACTCAAAGTGAACCACCTTTTGACTGTTCCATTTTTGGCTGGCTTGGCCACTGCTGCTGTTTCCCGGCATTCCACAAAGTTGCTTTGTTTGGAAACTGGTTCTCTTATGCAGCCCTGTTATTTTGCTGTTGACAAGAAATTCTGAAACTTGAAGCAAAAATTGTGCATCTGTATGTATGTGCATGGGCATGCATGTGTGTATTGTGTAAGTGTGTGTATGTGTGCATGTATATTTTGTTCTATGAGGGTAGGAGTAGAAAATGTGCTTAAAAAACTAGGCAAGAATTCAGTTCCTTCTTACTTCCTGTGTAAGAAAAGACCTAGGAGTGTGTATATAAACATATGAGCTCAGTCACATTTACACATTTAGATATGTAAAGATACAACTACTCTGGGAGACTGTGGTGCTTATTAATGCCTTGGTACTTCCTTTCAAAGCTAAGTGTGATAGGAGTGCTGCTAACATTTCACTAAAGTCGCCAAAAAAAGGTCTTTTCCTGATTGGTTGATTTTTCTTTACCTTCTGAAAGCACACTCATTATACAGAGGTGGATGGAGAAGGTCAAAGGCAAGAGTAAAGAAAAGGGTGAGGTAGTTCCCACAGGGAAGTATTACTAATACTTAACACTGCAAATAAAATTTGGGAAAAAAGGGAGTGTTTTTGAACTGGCACCAGATGCCTTTAAAATATATGGATTTGTCACTAGGAGAGAAGGTGACTTAAAGGATCTATGTGGATGGGGATAAGGAAGTTCAAAAATTTCTTAAAATTCCCAAAGCTTGAAAGCTCTTTTGCTTGGTCCTGTTTCAAGTCAATATTTATACTGAAATTTTTTAAAGCATATAATTTTAAACCAAGAAACTGAGGCAATCTGAAGGAAGCAAATATACTTTTAGTTATTTTAAAAGTAAGCAGAGCAGATATTTAAAGAAATACATTCTTTATATAACCAACTACATTTGACTTCTGCCATGTATAACATTTGCACTGAGGAACCTCAATATAAATTAAAATGTCACTAAAATTTATTCTCTACCTAGAAAATATAGAATTTCCATCCCAAAAGGAGAATATACTCTTGAATTCCCACAAAATACAAGTGGCTTCAACCAAGCCTTGGAGAGAGTTATCATGGCCAGGGTGAGCATTAATAATCACTTCCTATAAAGGAATACAATCATTTAATTGCCTGGTGATGGTTTCTTAAAGTATAAATATGAGTATACATACACATACATACATATGTAATTTAAAATATGTACATATCTATATATCCAAATAATATATACATATAATTTAATACAAATTGAATACAAAGTGAATATATGCAAAATACTGTGTGAGATGACAGATTGTAAAAATATATTATACAGGCATACAGAGGTGAATTGATTAGAATATTCATTGATGAAAAGAAGGAAGATAAATAGCGAGTAAAAGAAAATGAAGTGTTAAGGTTTTAAGTCAGGGTTGTTTAACCATTTTGTGTCACGGACTCATCCCTTAACAATCTAATGAAGTCTATGGACCCCTTCTTAAAAGAATATTTTTAACTACATAAAATAACAGACACAGGATTACAAAGGAAACCAATTCTGTTGAAATAGTTTTTTTTTTTTGTAAGGCAAATTGACTTAAGTGGCTTGCCCAAGGCCACACAGCTAGGTAAGTATCAAATGCCTGAGACTGGATTTGAACCCAGGCACTCCTGACTCCAGGGCCAGTGCTTTATCCACTGTGCCACCTAGCCACCCCTGAAATAGTTTTCAAAATATTTAAAAAGCCAAGTTCAGAAACTCCAATTAAAAACTCCTTTATTAAATGAAGTGTAAAGAAGTAGTTACTTTTTGAGGCACCTAGAAATTTTCTTTTTTTAGTTTTTTTTTGCAAGGCAAATGAGGTTAAGTGGCTTGCCCAAGGCCACACAGCTAGGTAATTATTAAGTATCTGAGACCGGATTTGAACCCAGGTATTCCAAGGCCGGTGCTTTATCCACTACGCCACCTAGCTGCCCCCGAAATTTTCTTTTTTTAAAAAATATTTGTAATTTTTATAAGGCAATGAGATTAAGTGACTTGCCCAAGGTCACACAGCTAGGTAATTATTAAGTATCTGAGGCATTTGAATTCAGGTCCCCCCAACTCTAGGGCTAGTACTCTATTCACTGTACCACCTAGCTGCCCATCTAGAAATTTTCTGATCAAAATTGATTGGGTTAGTTGACTGCTGGCCACTGGTTAGCAGAGGATCAGCAATGCATGGTCCTAAAGACTCAGGTCATAATAGTGGGAGGGAACACTTTCATCACAGAAAAGATATTGATTTATGGATGAAGAAAGAACCAGTTCTTGAAAAAGGGATAATTTTTTGTTTTTGTCTTGTGTGAGAAATTTCTCTTTCTTCCCCATCCATCGTGGCATCTTTCAATGGAGCTACTGGCCTAGCAGGCAAGAAGACAACCAGCAAGGAGCCCCTGCTCCCTAATTGAGGCAGAAGACAATTCCTAGGAGGATGAAAGCTGATGGTAAAGGAGAGAGCTGGCCCTGGCTATTAAGAGGTGAACTGTGGAGGAAAACTGGCCCAGAAAGTGGAACTAAGAGGCTTGTGCAGAGCTAGGGGAGCAGCATGAGAAGGGAAGGAACCTAGAAGCTCTGTGGTGCTGGAGCTGTGAGTTAGTTATCTAGACACTGTGTGTTCCATAAGAGTGTTCTGGAACTGTAGCCTATTTATGCCCATCTTTTCCACTTTTGTGGGAGGAAATGCTCTGGGTTGTTTTGTCAGGGAGAAATTTTTCCTTTGACTTAAATATTTATCTGATTATTAAAGGTAAGCACACTAGTGGGGACTCATCAGCTATGGATTTGGGAGTGTAGATGCAGAAAAGCTACTTTTCTCTCCCTCTCAACTTGCAAGTATGATTTCAGGTGTATACCAGACAATGGTCTCTGAGAGACTGGGATCAGCTCATAGTCACCTAAGCTGCAAGTTCAAGCACAATTTGAGCCCAGGTTTTTTGATTCAATGTCTGGCACAAGAGTTATTTGACAAGATTTGTACATAAGGAAAATTAATCTGGATGTGGTATAAAATTGTATTAGAAGGGAACAAGATGGATGGCTTGAAGACAAAAACTTCAATAATCCATGAGAGAGGTTATTAGGGTTTGGATTAAAGTGATAGCAAATGGAATGGAAGAAAGTGAAACACTATTTGCAGATGAGATTCCAAATGAGGTAAATAGTGGTGCCATTATTAGAAAAATAGAAGGTAGGAGGAGCAGCAGATTTGGAAAAAATTTAAGAAGTTCAGTTTTAGATATGCTAAATATTTGAGGATATACGTTGAGTGCTTTACCACTAACTTGATGACCTAAGACAAGTGTTAATCTTTTTTTCTTTTAACTTTCTCCCTTTCATCCCTACCCTCAACAAACAAAAACGAAATAGTTTAGCCAAATCAAGTAAACTTCTGCAATAGTTATGTCCAAAATTTTATGCCTCATTCTGCATCTGTCAGGGTGAGAAGCTGCTTTATCCTCAGTTCTCTGGAATTACGGTTAGTCATTTTCTTGATCAAAGTGCTTAAGTCTTTCACAGTTTTGTGTCTTTATAATGTTGTTATTCAGTTAACTGTTCTCCTGGGTCAGTTCACTGCACTCCACATTGTTTCATAAAAATCTTCCCAGGCTTCTCTGAAATTGTTCCTTTCATCATTTCAGTAGCAATATTTTTGACTTTTAGGTGACTCGTCAGTAAGATAAAAGTGGTATGGACCACATAGATCTCTTTCACCACTAAAATTAACTGATCACAGCACCATACCTGGGAGTAGGGGGTGTGTGTGTGGAGGTAGGGAATAGCTGTGAGAAGTGGGTGGCCTGTCTTACTTTCCACCACAATAAAAAAATGATTGAAGCAATGAGGAATATTTAGCCTAGAGAAAAGAAGACACTGGGCGGGGGGGGGGGGGGGCAGGAGAGAAAACAAGTTGTATTACAGTTATTTGAAAAAAAGTTATGTGGAAGATGGATTAGGTTTATTTTTCTGATTCTGGTAGGCAGAAGAGGAACAACAGGTAGAAAAGTGAAAAGGGGGAAAAAAATGGAGAGATTCAATGTAAGGGGAAAAATAATCCAAAACTATTAGCGATATTACAAGTAAAAGAAGTTGCTTCTGGAAGTTGTAGAAACTCCTTAGGGAGGATGTAAAGGAGATTTTCAAAAAAATCAAATTTTTAGATAAGAGAGCTTTTGAGGTTCCTTCCGATTTTGATATTTGTTAATTCTGAACTTGAAGTCCCTTCTGCAACAATGTTGGTTTATTTACCCTTCTCAAATAGTATTTGCACATTCTTGCAATCATGTGATCCTGTCCCTGTGATGCTCTGCTAATTTCTTCCCTGCCTGTCCATATCTTATCTGTCCTTTGTTGCACAGTGTAACAGATTGAAAACCACACTGAACCTGGAATTGAAAAGACCCAGGTTAAAACCTAATTCTCTGCTTTTAGTAGTTTGTTAACTTGGGCAAAACACTGAAACCTCTCTGAATTTCAGGGTCCTCAAATGATGGATAATAATATTTTTACTACCTAGTTCACAGAGTTGTGAGCAATCAAGAGTTTTAAGTAAATATTATTTGTTGCTGTTTCCAGGAATACCAACTTACATCTTAAGAAAATGAGTTCTCTCTGACTGAAAAGGATGTTAGATGAACACCTGACAAATATTCTGAGGAAAAGATTAATGTATGAATGTATGAATCTAATTCTGATAGTCTGTCATTTACTAAAGTCAGCCTTCTCCAAGAAGCCTTCCCTGACCTCTCTAACAGACATCTCTTCCTTAGAATTCAATTCAATTCTGTTCAACAAGCCCACTTTATGCAAGATGATATAAAAATAAGAACCATTCACTGCCTTCAAAGAGCAACATTCTACTGTAGGGTTTTACCATCTACATATAAAAGCCAGTACAACTCTGACCCAAAAATTTCATGCAGAAGGTGGCATCTGGCTGAGACTAGAAGGAAGTGCAGAAGTGGGGACAGGAGAGAGCATATTGAGTTCAGTCCTAGAGAGTAGAAAGGTAGAAAGAACATTGCATCTGAAGTCAGAGTGTTGAATGAGAAATGTTAGAGAAATATTTGTCTGGCTTTTTTCTGTAATATTAGGGAATCTGTGCTTGCCTGACATTTTCTGTGGGTCTCTGCCTCTCTCTCTCCACTGTCCTGTTTAATCCTCTTCTCAAACATAAATTCACTAAGATAATAATAGAAAGCAACTTCAGCCCCCCTCCCCCATTTAGCCTTCCGAGGAGTATGCTGACTGGTCACATCCAGGTGAGTCAATCTTTGGACCCCCTCCCCCTGACTCCTCCCTGCACAAAAGGTGGGCTAGGATCTCTATAAAAGTTCAGCCCACCCCCTTCTCCATGCTAGAGTCATATTGATCTAAGCTCAGTCACCATCTTGGGGTTGTTTCCTTTCTCCATACTGGATCCATGTGATTCCAGATCCATGCTCCTGGAGCCATGTGGTCCCAGATTCATGCAGCTGGAACCATGTGGTCCTAGATCCATGAAGCTGGAGGGTTCCAGATCCAATGCTGCTGGACTCAGGTGGTCCCAGATCCATACAACTGGAGCTGTGGGGTCCATGTTACTGGGTTCAGGACTATCTAAGTCTGGTCACTATTTCATAGCTGTTTCCCTTGTTTCCCTTTTTTAACTGTCTTTGCTATTCTCCCCCAGTTCAGCTTGTGACTCTCTCTTCTTTGTTTAAACTTATTATCTTCTTTAAAACTCACTTTACTTTTTTAAAGAAGCTAATTTGTGAGCTTTCTGTGGTAACCTGTGAACTTTTCTACCAACCTGTGAATTAAGGTCTATACCTTTTCTTATCATTCTTGAATCAGAGAATTTGGTGATTTCATCACCCAAAATGAACCACAGCTGTCTCTCTTGGATCTTCCCCACCCCAGCTGCTCTGGCAGCAAGAGGGTCTGAGATCAAATGCTCACTTTCCACTGAAAAGTCATTTAACTCCTCTAGGGTTTAGTTTTCTCATCCAGAAAAGAGAAACTCCTGGACTGGCCAGTTCTCAATCCATGATACCATATACTTCAATGAGATGTTTAAAAATTTCACTGATAGTAACTCTAAAGGATCATAGTCTCCCCTTTATGTCTTTATGACTTCATAAAAAAGTAGGACAATTCTTATCTTAGGTTCTTCTCTGTCCTTTTGCTGAGGGTATACTTGAAGTTCTGTTCTCTGAAGATCAGGTGTGAATCACGCATGTAAAATGTATCCATCATACTACTCATTTTAATAGTTGTTTCCTGCTTAACCACTGGCATATGGCAATGGAAAAACCATATTTCCCTTTATTTCCTGAGATGGTGTGCTCGTCATCATGCTCCTTGCTCTGCTTAGCTCTGCTTAGCTCTGACTGTAATGCTATAATAGGGATACAGATATAAAGTTCTTATGGCAAATCCAGGTATTGGACAAGTCCTGAAGCCAGTCTTCAAATTTCAATACTTCCTATCTGTTCCTTTACACCTCTATCATATGCTCAATGCTTGAGAAACATCTTTTAAAAACCACATTTTTCACATCTTTATAACACAAAAAAGCATCAGATATTCTCTTCTCCCCTCCCTCTTTTGTACTCACAGAACTTAAAAAAAAACCCAAAAGGAAGTTTTGCAAAATAAATAAAATATGTGCTGTGAGCAGAGACTTTCTACACCAAGAATCAGACTGAACTAGATTTTTACTAGTTAACATTAACTCCTGGAAAAGAAAATGTTTGCCGGAGACTTGCACCTATATGTCGGAGACTTGCACCTATATGTCGTCTTCAATGAGAACCAAAAGATTTTTCTGGGGATTGGTTTTTCAGTTTACCACACCCAATTCTCAATTATCCAGCTTCCCCAAAGTCCCTTGTTTTCCTCTCCCAAACAGGCCTTTTGGCCACTTCACAGCTCATTTGCACCTCTACCAGAAGGTGGGTGGAGACAGAAGGAAGAAGTGAAAGAAACTCATATCACTGAGTTTGGCTGCTCGTTAGCAGCTCTTGAAAAAAGAAATGGGGATAAGGCTGAAACCATTATTATCTTTATCATCAACAAGTACTTACTAAAGAAATAGGGGCTCAAAAATCCTAAGGAAAGTGAGGCTTTGAAAAATTCTCTCTGTGGTGGGTTTCCTTTAAACCCCAGCCCAGTCTTGAGAGGGGCTGATGTTGGGGGGGTACAGGGGCACTTACTTACCTGCTTTTGCACTCCACTGAGGTGCTGTACCTTGATGATGAGGGAGGCAGTCCGGCCCTTGTACTGGATTGTTCGGATAAAATTTCCAGCGCTGTCCACACTGAATGGCTCTGACCAGCGCCAGTTCCCCCAACCTTCAATACAGATGTGTAACAGCTGGAGAGAAAAAAACAATAATCATCTTGATGCCAAGCTGCCAACAAAAATCTAGTACTGAGCTGCAAGTCTCATTGCTGGGAAACCTTCCTATTTGTAATATTTAGCATCTGTTTTCTTTCTAACCTGGATTATTCATCCACTTTCGGCTTATTCAACCATACTAAGAATAGCAAATATACTACATAGAACCAATGCGGTTTTCCACATCTTGTTTTAAAACTTGTAATTAATTGTGCTATCAAATTGTAAAGGGTCTACTGAGCTTTTGAGAAAAAGCCATTTCATTAATCCAGAGGGCAAGAAGGTTGAACCGTGAGATCAAAGGATTTGAGTCTTGGCTCATAGTATAGTCTTCTAATAGCTAGAAAGTAATTAAAGCTAAATTTGGTATCTAATTATTTTTGACCTTAACTTGTCACTTTTTTCTTATTTTTCCCTGGGGAGACAAACAATTTGGGGATGTAGCTCACTTGTCTATAGGAGTATATAATATATCAAACAAAATTCTGCATGCTTCTTGGGCAAATGAGAAGAAAATGTCTTTTTTTTCCCCCTTAATACAGCTTGTACTGGTTACTACATGCATTCCATCAGTTTCACTTCTTTTTTTTTCTAACTCTGTATTTTCCTCCATCTCATAAGTTTCATTTCATATATGATGGAAAAGATACTTGAAAAAGGGCAGTGATTATACCAAGAACAATAGATAATAATGATAATAATGATGATAATGATGATTCTATAAACTTCAAGTTTATAGAACACTTTGCATACCACAACAATCCTGTGAGTTAATTATTGCAAGTAGCAAGAGTAATAACAATAATTGCTCAGACTTTTATTGCTTTAAGCAAGTTTGCAAACTGCTTTAATACGCATTACTTCAAATCATCCTGATAATGACTCTCTGAGGTCAGGATTATCACTGACCCAATGTTACAAATTTACAAGGAAATTCAAATCTCAGAAGTACAAAATAGTGTAATTTTTGAAAAGATCATTATTATTATTCCAAGAAATGGAAGAAAAGATAGCAAGTATAGATTTATATAAGTAACACTTCATAGCAAGTAGAACTATCCCCCAAAATGAAAGGGCAGATCTTGGGAGGTAGTAAACTCCCTCATAGGATGCCTTCATGCAAAGCCTTGGATCTGAACAGTATGTACTTTTGCAGAATGAAGACCAAGGGATTTGTGTTTCTTTATCAGTTGGAGTAGATGACCTTTGGGGTTTCCTTCCCCCTCAAGGATGCACAGCTAGTAGGTGATCATGAGGGGATGTAAAAAGGTCTTTGGGTTCCAAGTACAACACTCCATTTTGCCAGACTCCTTCAACATACCGTAGGAGCAAGAGAAAATCTACAATCATGACTAGACCTCAGTTGATGTGTTTCTTAATTTTGCTGAAATTTGTTTTCCTTTTCCCTTCCTTTTTTTGTCCTTTGTTCCAAGGAATGGCTTGTTGGATAGAGAAGTATGAAGGACATAATTGACAATAAAGGTCACTTAAAAATCAAAGATAGCAGTTACATTTTTTTTTCAAAAATAAAGGCTCCTCCTTCTCCCCAGCTTCCCCAATAGACAAACATATATACATGTATGGAATAGCAGGATTGAAACTGCCATCTCTAAAGTTTGACAGGCTCTAACTGGTAGCCTTTTCTTGATCCTAACCTTCTGGTCATGCAGGTTCACAATCTTAGTTCCATCCTCATCTTTCACTCTTTTACAACCCATTGAAACAACATTCAACAATTAGTAAGTAAAAAGTCAAATCATGGAAACAATAACAATTTTTGTGAAAGAGAATTATATAGGATATAGCTAAACCAAAGGAAAATCTATATCTCTATATACACTATACCTAAGATACAGAAAAACCAAGTAACAAATTAAAAAAATGAAAAAGGTTAAGGGTTTACAACAAAAAGGGGGAAATAAAGAAAATCATCAGAAACTATTTTCCTGAATCATTTAGCAAAAAAATTGAAAACCGAAATGAAAATGTACAGAAATATAAAATGCCAAAATTAACAAAACAGGAAATAGATCAAACTTAAGTAGCCTAATCTCAGAAAGAGAAACTGAATAAGGAACAAGTAAATCCTAATAAGGAGAAAAACAAAACCAAATCTTCAGATATAGATGGATTCACAAGTATATTTTATTAATCATTTTAAAAACAAATAAAAATTATGCTATATAAATTGTTTAAAAAAACAGAAATAAAAAGTACACTATTCAGCACAATGAGGTAAACTTGATACTGGGTCATGATTTCCCAAACAAGTGGGGGGGGGGAGAGAATAAAGTAAACAGGGACAACAAGGAAGACACAGCAGCATTTAACCCCATTGCCTTGCAAAAACAAAAACAAATGTACAGATCTATAAATTCATCAGTGTAAGGAGTTGTCTGGTGAGAAAATACTTCCTCACCAGTGCAGATCAGCAACTATTCTGGAATTTATAATTGAAGCAAATTGTCTGGGATACTTGAAGGTTAAGAGATTTGTTCAGGGTTACACAACCAGTATGTGTCAAAGACTAAACATGAAATCAGGTCAATCTGCCTGATGCCATACTGCCTCATTTTATCACTCAGTCAATCAGCTAACATTTGTTATGTGGCTACTCATGAAGTGCTAATACTAAAAGAAAAAAAACCAAAAAGAAAAGAAAAAGCAAGGGATTATATCAATGAATAAAGAAAAAAGTTATAAAATGCATTGCTCATTTATATTAAAAATACTAAGAAATAGAGAAACAGTAAGTTAGTTAGCTAACAAATATTTATTAAGCATTTTATTAGGCATTCTGCTAAGCTCTGGAGATAAAAAGAGAAGCAAGAGACAATTCTGCCCTACAGAAGCTTAAATTCTAATGGGGAAGACAAACATAATTAGGGATATATACATAATACATAAAAGATGTAAGATTCATCTCAGAGGAGAACTAAAGCATCTTTCCTTGATATGATGATGATGATGATGATGATGATAATAATAATAATAGCATTTTACCTGATAACTCATTTGATCTAATTAGTTAAATGTATGTCCCTAAAAGAATTAGCAGTAATTTCAATAGAGAAACATAGGAAGTTTTCCTGATGAAAAACTTACTAATTTGCCAAATAATTATTTGAAAAAACAATTATTGGCTAGAAATTATACTATAATAACTAGAAAAAAAGAAATTTAAGGAATAAACATACCATCCCCAATTTTTCACTAATCTTCAATTGCTCCTTATTGGCTGCTTCTCTACTGACTATAAATATAGTCAAGACACTCCCATCCTCAAAAAAAATCTCTTGATCTTCCATCCCTGCTAGCTATCATACTATTTCTCTCCTCCATTTTGTAGCTAACTTCTTTGAGAAGGTTCTCAAAGGTACCACAATTGGTACCTCCACTTCCTTTCCTCTATCTTCTTAACTCTTTGCAATCTGGTTTCTGACTTCCTTATTAACTCAAAATGGCTCTCTCTGCAATTACTAACGACCCTTCAAGTTATCAAATTTTTCTCAAATCTCATCTTTTTTGATTTCCCTGTGGCATGTGACACTGCCAACACTTTTCTCTTTGATATACTCTTCCTTCTAGGTTTGTATGAAGCTGCTCTTTCTTGGTTATCCCCGATCCTTCTCAGACTGCTCCTTCTCTGTTTGTTGGATCTTCCTTCTAGTCATGCTCACTAATTATGAGAATCCCTCAAGGTTCTGGCCTGGGTCCTCTTCTCTTCTCTCTCCTCTCTTTCATCTCTATGCAGATAACTTACAGACCTCCTTTACCAGTCCCAACCTCCCTATCACATCTCTAAATGCCTTTCAGAAATCTCACCTTAAACTCAACATAAGCAAATTTGAACTCATTGTCTTTCCCGTCAAATACTTCCCTCTTCCTAACTTCCCTCTTACAATGGAGGGAAACATCATCCTCCCATTACTTAGTCTCACAATCTAGATATCATCCTCTACTCATTTTCTCTCACTCCTCATCTGCAGTAATCAAATCTTGTTTCTACCTTCCTAAAGTTACTCATGTAGGCTCTCTTCCCTCTTCTGGTTATTATAATAGTCTGCTGTTGGCCTTCAGTCTCTTGTCACTGCATCCATCCTCCACTTAGCTATCAAACTGATATTCTTAAAGTTTAGGTCTGAACATATCACCCTTCTTTTCAATAAATTCTAGTGCTTTCTATCATTTCCAGAATCATAGAGAAAATCCTCCACTTCTCTCCATCATATGTGATACAGTGACTCTGGCCTCCTCATTGTCCTTGCACATGGCTACTCCATCTCTAGACTCTCAAGTTTTTCCCCAACTGTTCTTATTTCTACTTCTTGGCCTCCTCCAAGTCTCAGCTAAAATCCCACTCTCTCCAGGAACCTTTTCCCATTCTCCTTATTCTTAAAATATAACCCCCCAAGTTATTTGACAAAGAGCTTGCTGATACATAATTGTGGGCAGACTGTCTTCCCCTTTAGACTGTGAGCTCCTTGAGAGCAGCCAGTTTCTTTGCCTTTCTCCATACCCCCAGTGCCTAGCATAGAGTAGAGAACACAGTAGCCACATAACAAATGTTAGCTGATTGACTGAGTGATAAAATGAGGCAGTATGGCATCAGGCAGGATGACCTGATTTCATGTTTAGTCTTTGACACATACTGGTTGTGTAACCCTGAACAAATCTCTTAACCTTCAAGTATCCCAGACAATTTGCTTCAATTATAAATTCCAGAATAGTTGCTGATCTGCACTGGTGAGGAAGTATTTTCTCACCAGACAACTCCTTACACTGATGAATTTATAGATCTGTACATTTGTTTTGTTTTTGCAAGGCAATGGGGTTAAATGACTTGCGCAAGGTCACACAACTAGCCAATTATTAAGTGTCTGAGGCTGAATTTGAACTCAGGTTCTCCTGACCGGTGCTCTATCTACTACTCCACCTAGCTGCCCCTAGATCTGGACATTTCAAGGAAAAGGTATTCTCTGGAAATACTAGAAAATCAGCAAATTTTGAGATGTGTAAAAGCTTCTGACAAGTAGCAGGATACAAAATGAATCATCAAAATAATTTCTGTTAATTCCCATTACTTCCTGTTCAAACTTTGGGGAAAGACAAATGACAACAAAATACACTAATTATATTATGTTGTAATACTACATAGGATGTTTAGGTACTAAAAAAATTTCTTGGAAATAAAGGGAGATCTAAATAAGTATAGAAATATTCAATGTTCTTGACTGGGGTCTCATCAATATAGTAAGAATAATATCAGCTAAATTAATGTGTACATTTACATATAATTACAAATGGGATACTTAATAGAATCAGAAGAAATATTTATAAAATTCAGAAGGAGGAACAAAAGATCAAGAACATCTAGCAAAATAATGAAAAAAGTAGGAACAAAACCTTTATAAACCGAAATATTTTTATTTGTTAATGATTGTTAGCAATAAATAGAAAACAGAACTTTTTAGTACTCAGTTAGAACCATTATGAAGATTGGCTTGCAGTTACTTTTTAGAATAGCCTCTTACACCATCTTCTTATAGCATTAAGAGTCATGGATAAACAGTCAAAACATATGTACACTTTTCATCAGAAATGTAACTGCGAAAAGGCATCTTCAAAAAAATGCTTAAAATCACTAATAATCAAAGTAATGTTAATTAAAACTATTATGATCAAAACTTCATATCCATCAAATTGGTTAATGTAGCATAAGTTGGAAAAATTCAATGTTGTCAAGGGCAAGGAAAAACAAACATTAATTCTGCACTGTTGGCGCAACTGTGAATTGGTCCAACTGTTCTGGAAGACAACTTAGAATTATGCAAGAAGTGATAAAACTGTTTATACTCTTCTGATTTGGAAAAATCACTATGAGGTTAGGAGATTACTGACACAAAAAATATTCATAGCAACACTAGGTGTAATAGGAAAATGTTGAATACAAAGTGTCTACCCAGTGACTGGGTGATGGCTGAGTCAATTGCGGTATAAAAAGTTCATTAATGGACTATTACTGTTTCATAAAAAATAAGGAATAGAAAGAATTCAAAGAAATGTAGAAAGACTTATAAGAAGTGATGCAAAATAAAGGAGAACCAAAAGATCAATTAATATGATGTAAATACGGCATCAATGAAAATAGTCTTAAAGAACAACAAAACTCAGTAGATAATGTTGGTAACAGTGTATAAGGTACCCATTTGATCCATCTTTTAACAAATGCTAAACTCTTAAAAATGTTAAGGCAGCCTACACTAGACAATTGAAATTACTCTTTTCTGTTGTTTTGCTTAACTATTTTCAGGGATTGTATATTGTAGAGTTTTCAATTGAGAATGCACTAGAATTCTATAAGATGCACTAAGACAAAATTTATTCACATTAAAAAAAGGGGAGAAATAATAATGGTGGAACATGTCTTGAGCCACAATTTGGTAGTCATAAGTTTTCTTTCAAGGTTAGCCTTTCAAGCATTTACAACAACCTGCCCTACAAAATACAAGAAAATAATTCAGCTGATTGTGGGTAGAGAAGGATAAAATAACTGCCTCTTCATAAAGTGTATTTAAATTAAAATACATAAAATCATATATGTGATGAATACATTTTAAAAAATGCTCAAATTGCAATGGTATGAGTAAGATGTCTTGGGTCTGAGTTCTGACTTTCCCAATTTTTAACTGTGTGATCTTGAGAATGATATTTGATCTCTTAGGGTTTCTCTATCTATAAAATGGACAGATTTTTGATGCTTACTTTACAAAGTAATTTAGTGTAAAGTGGATGTTATAAAATGAGCTATTATTATTCTTATTAGTAGAATATTTGTAGAATTAGTAGAACACGATTTTTCTGAGTCTACTGAACTATCCATTTTTGCTTTTGTCTCTCATTGCAAATTGCCTTCCACACAGTAGGTGCTTAATAAAGTTTTGTTAAATTGAATTATACTAAGAAACAATAGTTAAAATATCCCAGAAATTATATTTTCTTCCACATCAAAATAACCAGTATCTCAAATGGACAATCTCTTAAATAAATTCTTTTCCTCATTTTTGTTCAAAAACCAGTTCTTCCTAAAAGCATTATAAAAGTATTATCATAATGTACTAAAAATAATGACCTTAAGAAAGAGGAAAATTTAAAGACCAATTACAGTAGCTAGGAATTACTATAATAAAAATGTCAGTTTAAATTTTTTTAAAAGATGATCTAGTTTTAAAACTAAAAAAAAGTCTTAAGCAATGATGAAGGCCACTGGTTGTCACAGGATGATTTTTTTTTTTTGATGTTGGTGCAAAATTAAATGAGTTCCCAGCAATAGGTGTTTTTTTTTTTGGAGCCTTAGAGGAAACATAATTAAGATTTCAAATGACTGCTAAATGCAGACTCACCAGCTACAAAAATATCTAGGAAAGCAAATACCTTGAGGGAAAATATGGTTCTATATACATATGCCATGACATAAAAGTGCCCAGAGTGTCTGATGTTTAAATATTAGTTGCAGAAAAAAGAAAAAACAATAGCCAGGGTTGGAACCATTTCAGTTTTTTTTATAGTGGCAACTGGGAATAGAGCTCAGAGCACACACAAAACTAAAAGAAACAAAAAAGCTGTTTACTTTGGAGAGACTAGTAGCTGGAAATGACAAAGAAATAATGAGGCAAGGTACTTAAGGGTCAACTCCAGCTATATTTTAGTGAAAATTCCATGTGTTCCAAAGACAGATTTACTATTCAGAGACGAGATAGAAGGAAGATTGTTAGTATTTACATATGAACTCAGTTTTCAATAGCCCCCAGGTGGAACCAACTCACTCAATGACTGAATGTCATCAAGGAATAAATATACTGTCAACTCTCGTTTGGCAGCTACTCATTATCAGAATGTTGGCACAGCAATGACTGTTCTTTGAATTATGAAAATTTAGATGTCTTTGGAATCAGTTCCCACAGAAAAGGAACAAAGTGAAGAAAACATATTTGTCTTAAAGCTTTCCCTAATGTGCTATTAGTTGAGTTTTTGTAGTGCTCAAACTCCTCATAAAAGCATCTAAATCCTACTGTAATTAGACTTATCCAAGTACTTAAGGAATCTCAAACATTCTTAAGAGAGGAAACCTCTATCCTTTTTCCTCTGAAAAGTCTCAAGAGATCAGGAAAAGAAATTTAGGAGCTACAGGGAGTCCTTTACATATCCAGTCCATCTATTACAAACTGCCACCACAGCAATGGAGAACACTGCACTCCAAAGATAAAAAGATGATATGCATTTTGAGTCTGGAATGGGTCCACTAGAGTGCAGATGAAGGTTTTGGGGTAGTAGTGGGGAAAGGGAGGAGGGAAGAGCTTTGCTTTCACTTCTATGGAGTTTTCAGTGAGGCTGTGAAACTTATTCTGTTTTGCCTAGGTAGAAACCCTGAATTTATGGCAAATAAATCTCCCAGGTTTCATAATCACTAAAATGTCTCCACTTGAAAAATAAATACATTTACATTCCCCGTCCTCATATTTTGAAAATCATAAAATCAAGATTAAAATTCTTAGAACTTTTATTCAACTGACTGGTTCAAGTGAAAATCCATTCACTTGTTCACCAACCTCATTCATTCATTCTTTTTGAGCTTTTTCGAAGTTGATGATGTAATTGAAAAATTACTTTAAGAAGATTAATCTGGAATTGGTATGCAGGTTACATTTATTGGAAAGGGAAAAAAGACTCCTTATATGGGGATCAGTTAGGAGACAAAGCAAGAAAAAATATGGCTGTGAGCTAAGGTAGAGACAGTGGGAACTGAAGAGGTGAAGATCAGAGTTACTTTCCAATCTTCCTCTACTTCAATTTATTTTTGTGTACCCTTAGTGAATAATACATTTTTTCTTTTGTTAAAGATTTTTCTTTTTCATTTCTTATCCATTTTCACCCTTTTCTTTGGTCCACTAGAGGAATGTGTTAAATTTTCCACTGGGAAAAAAAAGTCAAATAAGAGATACTCTTGTTTGAACTTTTCAATGGGAACCAAAAGAAGAAATAAGCCAGCTTTATTGTGGCCACACTAGTTGGAAGGTCCCAAGGAGTTAGGTTTTCTTTTTTTAACTTCTCTACAAGCCCCTCCACCCCCAGTCCTCCAGGGCTCCTCTGGCAGTCTGATCATACTTTTAGTTTTTCCACTGAAAAACTCAAGTGGGAACATAGGCAGTTTTCAACTCAGTTTTTCAATACAAAATAAAACTGAACTGCTGATCACGGGCCTGAGGATAACAGCAGTGAAGACCACCCACAGTTATATCCAAGGGGAGAATTCCTGAGTGGTTGGAATAAGGAGAAAGGAAAAACAAAACAAAAAACTATGAAAATAGGGGGCATTAAGGAAAAAGTTAGAAGGTACAGTAAGTAAATAGTTTAAAAATAGTAATTTAAAATATAAAATGATCAATGTATTAGATAAATGTCTATAAACTAATATATTTCTAGTCTTTTAAGAATGTCTGTAAAAATTGCTTTTACCTCAATTTTATAATCACAATGAGAAATTTGGCTTCATTTCCAGCCTCATTTTGCCTATTAATTTATTATTATATTCTCTACTAACTACCCATAACTTAGAATGATATAATGCTAACATACTTTTCCAATGGTCCTTTTTTAAACAAGAACTTAAAAATCAGAACAATTTCAGATACTTCACTCACATTTCTTACCCTTAACCTTTAGGGAAAATATGATCCTAAACATATGTGTAGTAGATAGTTTCTAAGAACAGAAACTTTTACAAAACAATAGTTATACAAAACTATCATCAGAAACAACTCAAATTCAGTAAGTCAATATATACACACAAAAGGGAAAACTTGGGATTTAACTGGATCAACTTTCTAAGTTTCCAAAGATTAAACATCAAATACTTTTTTGGAGGTAGAGTCCAAACAAGTGCCTTAATCTATATAAAGAACTCCCCAAGAGGAAATTTCTCCTACCAAGGCACAGGAGAAATTGTTCTGCAATTGATAGCCTTAGAGAATTACCAAGGGGCACTGAGAGGTTAAAAGATTTCCCAGAACAGCAAAGGTACCATGTGTCTCCAACAGGATTGGAGCTGAGCTTTTCCTGACCTGAAGCTGTCCCTTTCTATATACTACACAGAGCCTTTCTTATCAACTCCAAATGAAAAATAAGGCAACTTGAAAAGACAGTATTTTCCTGATGTTTTATATTGATGTTTGTGGTTAATATGTTGGGATCTTTGAGTATTTAACCAAGAATCACTTGGGGAAAAGTTCCAAATATTTTGTAAAGATTCACATTTCTAATAATCTTTCTAATACATTGATGTGTTTTACATGTGTAAGGATATTTCAGATTAGGTTGTAAGTTAATATGTTCCCTCAAGACCACAATTCAGTCATTCCAATGTTAAAGCAGAAGCATGAAGAAGACTCTCAGTATAATATAACGGATGAGCATTCCCAGTGAAAATTAAGTTACAATGTTTCAAAAGTAATACAAAGCCTTATCTTATGCAAGATAATATCTGGAAAGTAAATTAAGCAGATTTAGGTGAAGTCATGAATGTGGTATGCATGGTCCCAAGTGAAACTGACATTATGTTTCACACCACTAGATTAGCAGAAAAATAAAATAAAAAATTTATCTTGCTTGTTATTGCTTTTTAAGTGGCCTGAGTGGATTATGTTAAATTTCAAAGATTGTACTGAGAATATGAAACATCTCTAAAAAATTAAGTTGGAACTTTTCCAGAAAATGGCTGAAGTTTGATGTTACCATGTTTCAAAGCTTAGAAGCCAAAAGTCCTAAATATTTTTTTTACAGTTACTAGATATATAATGTAGACAAATGATAATTTAGTAATGAATAATGATGAATTATTTTTTCAGTTATATAACTTGCACTTTCCTATAGTTAGTTATGGTAAAGTAATGGAAAAGGAAAAATAAACTGAGTTTTGAAACAAAATGATTATAACTCAGTGAAATGCTCATTCTTTAAGGAAAAAAATAAAAGTTTTTGTTAATACTATGCAAGGTTACAGGAATATTCATCTTTCAGTAAAATTTGTAATCTTTTATCCTTTTGGTCAATAAATGTTACTATGTAAAATTATGATAATAATAGGTCATTATTAGATTAGTCAATGAGGAAACAAAACTCTTATTCTATGCAGATGAAATCATGGTATATACTTAAAAGAATTCTAGAAAATCAACCAAAAAACTACTTGAAACAATTAACAACTTTAGCAAGTTGGAGGATATAAAACCATCAGTATTTCTATATATTACCAACAAAACCCAGCAGCTAGAAATAGAAACAGAAATTCTATTTACAGTAACTGTACTGAGCAGGGCAGCTAGGTGGTACAGTGGATAGAGCACCAGTCCTAGTCAGGAGTACCTGAGTTCAAATCAGACAAAGACACTGAATAATTGCCTAGCTGTGTGCCCTTGGGCAAGTCACCTAACCCTAATTACTTTGCAAAAAAGAAAAAGGAAAAGAAAAGAATAGTACCTATAGTCAACATAAAATACTTGGGAATTTACCTACCAAGATAAATCCAGAAACTATATGAACACAATTAAAAAACACTTTTCATACAAATAAAGTCAAATCGAAACAACTGGAAAAATGTCAGTTGCCCATGGACAAGACAAACTAATATAATAAAAATGATAATTCTATCTAAATTAAATTATTTGTTCAGTATTATACCAATCAAACTATTCATGTATGAACAAGAATATCTAGGAAATTAATGAAAAAATACAAAGGAAGGTAGAACCCAATATTTCAGTTTCCTGGTTAAGAATTCACTATTTGACAAAAACTGCTGGGAAACCTAGAACATAGTATGGCAAAAACTAGGCACAGATCAACATCTCACACCTTATACCACGATAAGGTTGAAATTGGTACAGGATTTGGACCCAAAGAGTGATACCATAAGCCACTTAGGAGAATATGGAATAGTTTATCAGTCAGATCTATGGAGGTGCAAGGAGTTTATGACCAAACAAGAGATAGAGAACATTACAAAATGCAAAATGAACAGTTCTGTTTGCATTAAAGTAAAAAGTTTTTGCATAAATACAATTCTTGCAAGCAAGATTAGAAGGAATGCAGAAAGTTGGGAAACAATTTTCACATCTACAGTTTCAAAACTAGGACTCACTTCTAAAATAAATAGATAACTGAGTCAAATTTATAAGACTACAAGTCATTTCCCAATTGATAAATAGTTAAAGGACAAGAATAGGCAGTTTTCAGATGAAGAAACAGAAAGTATCTATAGTCATATGAAAAAATGCTCTAAATCATTCTTTTTTTATTTTTATTTTTTCAAGGCAATGGGGTTAAGCAGCTTGCCCAAGGCCACAAACTAGGTAATTATTAAGTGTCTGAGGCCAGATTTGAACTCAGGTACTCCTGACTCCAGGGCCAGTGCTCTATCCACTGCACCACCTAGCCACCCCTTCTAAATCATTCTTGATTAGAGAAATGTAAATTAAAACAACTCTAAGGTACCACTTCATACCTATCAGATTGGCCTAAAATGACAAAAAAAGGAAAATGATCAATGTTTGAAGGGATGTGGGAAAACTGAGACATTTATACGCTGTTGGTGAAGTTATGAACTGATCCAGTCTTTCTGGAGAGCTATTTGGAACTATGCCCAAATGCAATAAAACTGCATTCCCTTTGATCCAGCAATAGCTCTTCTAGGTCTGTATCCCAAGGAGATCATAAAAAAGGGGCAAAGACCCATATGTACAAAAATATTTATAGCATCTCTTTTTGTAGTTGCAAAGCTTTGGAAATTGAGGGCATGCCCATCAATGGCAAATGGCTACGTAATCTGTGGTACTATTGTCCTTAAAAAATCATAAGTGGGTGGACTTGGGAAAAGCCTGTAAAGACTTGCATGAACTGATACTGAGTGAAGTGAGGAGAACACTATACACATTAACAACATTGTGTAAT
This sequence comes from Macrotis lagotis, assembly GCF_037893015.1. Lineage (NCBI taxonomy): Eukaryota > Metazoa > Chordata > Mammalia > Peramelemorphia > Peramelidae > Macrotis > Macrotis lagotis. Next base: position 554,675,506 of record NC_133666.1, on the reverse strand, counting down.
GATCAATTATGATGAACTTAGCTCATTCTTAGCCCTTCAGTGATCATGGATAATTCTAAATGGATGGAAAATGCCATCCACATCCAGAGAAAAAACTATGGAGTCTAAATGCATATGATAGCATACTTCTTTTATGGTTTTTTTTTCTTTCTCATGGTTTTTTTCCCCTTTAGTTCTAATTCTTCTTTCACAACATGACTAATATGGAAATGTGTCAAACTGAACATATACAACCTATATCAGATTACCCACTTCATGAAGAAGGGAGAGGGAAGGGAGGTAGAAAAATATGGAATTCAAAAACTTACAAAAAGATGAATGTTGAAAATTATCTTTGTATGTATTTGGAAAAATAAAAGCTCACTTTTAAGATAGCAATTTCCCCCCCCCCCCTCATAATAACCCCAGAGGACAGGCCATGGAAATAACATTTTTTCCATTTTACACATGAGGCAAAGTGACTTGCTGATGAGTACATAGCTGATAATAATTTGCTTCACAAAGCCAGAAGCTGAAGCCATATATTCTTAATCTTGTCCAGGGCTCTGTCCTGTCCATTCTGCTATCTTATGCCTCCAAAGACCTGCCCTGCTCTTCCGTGAGGCTACCATCTGAAAGGATCATGAAGGTCAGCACAATAAGGCAACCCCAAAAGACCTATGACAAAGCACATCCTTGGGCATGTCAGAAAAAACACATGAGATGACTGGAGTCCTATTCTGAAAATGACCATCCCAGGAAAAAGATATTAACAAACTAAAGTAAATATGGTAAGTGTTGCTGGAAATGGAATGGTCCTTTTTTGCCAATGAGGACACTGAGGCTAAGAGAAGTTAAGTTGCTTGTCTGTGATCACACTGCTGGCAAATGAGGAATTCAAAATAAGACTTCCCGACTGACTCCAAGACTCACAGGTCATCTTCCAGTCAGAGCCGCCTCTGTCAGGTCAGAGTATAGGTCTGACCACACATTGATGTTATCTATGTCCTTCATGAGTTGAAGTCACAAGAACTAATATTATAGATTAAGGAATTACTTATGGATTAAGTACTAGACTCCCAACAGTTCACGTATGATATGGGAAAGGACAAAATTTTGTACATTTTCCTCTAAGCCTCAACATTTGACTTGAGTTTTAAAGGTTTAGAAAATAAAGTTCACTTCACACATTTTCTTATTTGATCTTAATAACCTATTCAGTGGACAGTACACATATTATTATATACTTCTTTCAAGTGAGGAAATAGGTTCAGGCAGATTAAGTGTCCAAAATTGTATGACCAAGATCACACTGCAGAATCACAAGGCAGTTTCTGTCTGCAAGTCCAGGGTTGTTTCCACTATATTACCTTATATTATGATCTATTACAGCTATTGTGCATCCTCATTAATCTCTTAATATAGAATAAAGTTTCCTTGAATATAATAAGAGCTTAATCAATGTTTGTTGATTTGAATGGAAATGAAATGCATGCTGACCTCTTTCAGTGGGGGTGGCAAAAAGTATAGAAAATGCTTATTAAAGTGTGCCAGCTGCTTCGCCTTTGTCCAAAGTTAATATCAGGTAATTATCAAATGAGAGGATAATAGTGAAGTGTTTGGCATAGTATCTGACATGTGGTAAGTACAAATGTTATTTATTAGTACTATTAATAGCACTAGACCTGGGGGGATTTGGAATCAAATCTCATTTCTTATTCTTCCTACCTGGATAAGTCACTTTATTCTGCTGTAGATCAAGTTTCTCGGGTAGAAAATTAGGAGGCTTCATTAAAGTAGAAAAAAATAATAAAAAGCAGGCAGAAAACAGTCAATGCTGGAATAACTGCCATATGACATTTTAATTCTGTGGGTAGAACTGTGAATTTACCTAACTATTCTGTAAAACAAATTGTAATTAGGTGAGAAGCAATTAAGTTATTAATATTCTTTGGCCTATCAATCCCACTTTTTGGAACATAGTCCAAGGAGGTTAAAGAAATAACAGTCACATATACATATAAAGAAAAAAATCTGCAGCTGTACTTGTTGTGGCAAGAAAAAAAAGAATCAGAATCTAACCATCAAGGGTGAATACCTGATCAAATTATGATATATGTATATTACAATATATTATTACAGTGTAAGAAATGATATACTTGAGGTGCTCAAAGAACCATGGAAATACTTCTATGAATTGTTAGGGTTGGGAAAAAAAGGGAAAACGATAGTGACTAAAATACTATAAGGCAAAAGGATCTTATATTAAATGTAATGATCATTTTCAGCACCAGAGCAGAGATGATGAAATATACTTCTCTTTGAAAGAGTGAAAGGTGACAAAAATGATTATGATGATAGAAATAAGAAAATATGGATTTTTAAGGTTTGCAAAATGTCTTAAAGATATTATCTATCTGATTTTCCCAGCAACTTTGTGAAGCAGATATTCTTATAACCCCCATTTTAAAGATGAGAAAATTAAGATCACAGAGATTAAATGACCTGTTCCATGTAATCCAACTAATTAATTATCTGAGATAGAATCCAAATCCAGGCCTTCCTAACTCCAAAACCAGTTCTTTATCTCCAATTTCATGCTGCTTCATTCTGCTTCAGTCTGTGTTTTGGTTGGGTCTGCTTAATTTTTTTTTTTTATTGCAGGAGATGGGTTTCAATTGTGGGTGTTGGGATAGATATATTAGAAAATGATTGTCTTGTTAAAAACAAAGCCATCAATAAATCAGAAAAAACAAGATAGGCAAAAAAAAATGAGTTCTGTCCTATTTATGTACATATTCTCATTCCTTACTTGAGGGCAGAGATATTGTCTTATTAGGCAGGAATATTTCCTATTCACCCTTGTGTCTTCATTAGTTCCGAATTGAGGCTCCTTGTACGTTAAAAGGCATTCACTTAAATATTTGCTGAATTAATGAATGCATCCATTTGAATTTCCGTATTAAGGGTAGAATTTCACATCTTTTATTTTCATAAGGGACTCGGGTTCAACCAATATTTTTACATAATATTACCTAAAATAATGGCACAGAGTCTTTCTCAAAGTAAGAATGTTTATCCTTCAAGAAAGGACCAATAAACAACTCTAATTCAAGAATTTTCTAATGGTTCCTTTCTGCTGTAGACATCAACCTTTGTTCACTCTTTGGCTAGAACGCACAGACCAAGCCAAAATAACAATTATAACTATGGTCAGCCAAAGGAATCATAAGAAAGTACAGTGAATTGACACTGGTTCTTTTGTTCATGATAATGAGATATGCAAGCATTCCTATTTTTTTAAAGCAAATCTAATATATAAAAATGCAAATTTACATAAAAGATAAAGGAAGATAAAGATTCACAATAGGATTATTTTAAATGGCAAGCTACTCTTAGAATGTTTAAAACAGAATTTTTTTTTATTTATACATAACTTTTCAGGAATACATATACTTTGAAGTTAGGCACATTGGTTTTCCTTAAACTCTATTTCTACATAAAGGAAAAAAAATTAAGAAAGGGAATAAATGTTGATCTAAAAAGAAATGGGTTGACATAAGATAGTTATGATTTCTTCAGAATTATGAATTTTTAGTGTTTTCCTGGGTTTTTTTACATGAAGTAGACTTGCCAGTGGTAGAATAGTTTTTTTAATAACCAGTGAAGACACTAACTAGCTTAATTTTAGAATAAATTGTTGTCTCTTATACAATATAAACATCAGTTGAAAAATGAAAATTTCATTCATGGCTGAACTAACTGGCAGGTTGTTTTGCTTTACACATTGATATATTCAGTTGCTCAGTGGTGGATAGATCTAAAATTGTCATTGGGAGAAAGATGAGAAGAAAGGATACAGGTCAATTTTTAGAGAGGGTAAGACATAAAGAAAAAGGGAATAATATGAAAGAGTGGTGGTAGAATCTGGAGGAAGGGTTACAAAAGAGCTACCAGGTTAGCGGGAAGAGAACATATCCTTTAGATACCCATGCCTTCATCACTTAGCATTCAGTTTAAGGCAGGTCATAAAAAGTACATGACAAATGGACATATTAAACACTGATCATGTCTAATAAAAAAGCAGCCTTTATGAAGACTAATTATAAAAGTCATGAACTTAAGAATAACTTATGTCTATTTTTAAAATTGCAACTTTGGGGTGGCTAGGTGGTGTAGTGTGGATAGAGCACCGGTCCTGGAGTCAGGAGTTCAAATCTGACCTCAGACATTTATAATTACCTAGCTGTGTGGCCTCAGGCAAGCTACTTAACCCCATTGCCTTGCAAAAGCCCCCCCAAAATTGCATTTTCATGTTTTAAGACATGGTATTTATTACTAATTAATTTTAGAGTACTTGATGCTGCTCTAATGTATTAAATCCAATTTAGCTTTATTGACACTAATGGGACAACATACACTATTAGAAACTACTCACATGCACAGATATATTCCATCAGTTTTATTTTAGTTCATGACCTCCTCCTTTTTTCCACAAAACCTTTCTTTCAATTAGCCATTAACTATCTATCTTTGGTTTGGGAAAATTCCTGTGACAGGAAGTTTTTAGACTTCTTTACCAATTAGCACCTTGACAATATTGTCTCCTTACAAGGGCCTTAGAAGAAGATGTCTTTCCAAATGAGTAGTTGAAGATCAAAGAGTGCTGACTTTTTAAATACTTGTATTTCATATCTTCCTTGTATGAGTATATGTGTGTGTGTGTGTGTGTGTGTGTGTGTGTGTGTGTGTGTGTGTGTGTGTGTGTGTGTGTGTGTGTATGAGTGGGGGTAGTGATGGAGAAGGAATTCCAATTTCATTTTAGCAATCTAGTTGCAGGTAGAGGGATGGTATATAACACTGAAATCTCAGTTAATCTCCAAACAATGTTTTAATAAATTGTTTTTGTTACCATCCTCATTGGGCATCCATTTATGCTATTAATAAACAACCAGAAAAACAGTTGAGAGGAGTTTTCCCTTGTCATTTTCTAATGAATGGACTGATGAATAGCATACTTCACTCATAGTCATTATAAAGGACAGTCAAGATGGGGTCTCCATGAAGGTAGTTCTTTATAGATCAGGCTGAAAGTTTGGTTAATTTAAGATCATAGATAAAAAATAGGTGATTAAAATCATGATGGCTAGTATGATATAGTGGGAAGAACATTGTGTTTGGAGTCAGATGAACTGGGCTCAAATCTGACCTTGGTGATTTACCTCCTCTGTGACCTTTTAGACCTATATTTTATATGAGGAGGATGGAACAGATCACCTTTAAGCCACCTTCTGACTCTAAATTCTAATACTATTTAGATAGTGAAATTTTCTGAGTTTGACCTCTTAAAACTCAGAAATTTTCAGTCTTTTTTTTTGAAAGGGCCAGTAAATAATTGCATAAACAAGAACCACATCCCCTACAGCTTGAACATAGTATGCCAATTAAATTGTTCCCTAGTATAATATTCTTCATGCAGTAAAGTTTAACTTAATGTCCACTAAAGGGCTTTTTAAAAATGTGCTCTAAGATTAAATCAAGTCCTTTTGTGGGCTTCTTTTGATTTATTTCCATTCAACATTTCAATTAAAGTAATTATAATAATTTCCTCTAATTTTTAATTAGCAAAAGAAAATCAAGGTATTAATAAATATGTATATAAAAGAAATTCAAGCTGATTAGAGTTATTTATTTTTATTTAACTGAACTGTCTTGCCATACTAAAAAAACATTTTTGCAAAGGTTAAATAAAGTATTTCATGGCAACCGCTGCTTCTTAGTGCCTGTGTAACAAGAAACATGAGCCAGCCTAAGTTGTGCAAGTTGGCTTTCTTTCCCAGTAAGAGAATGTGGTATCTAAGACCTTGTCCTAACTCATTTTATCCCCAAGTGTAAGTCAGACAAGTCAAGTATGAAATAATGCCTGGAGGGAAGTCCCTGACTCCAAAAAGTATGGATTATTTCACATTTATCTTCAAATCTGCTCTCATAGTTCTTAAAATTCACTAACTTGGCAAGTTGTGAATTATCATGAGAAATGAAATAATTTCATAACTATGAAGTCATCTAGCATTCCATGAATCTGACACTTACAGGGCTTGACGATGGCTTGGGCACTATTCTGACCTTTAGATAATAAGCTGCTAAATGCTGGCTTTAGCCTGGAAGCAATTAAAAAGTACCCCAGATCTCCTAATAGATAGGACACTGTCATAACTGAATTGGTGCTACACTCCCCCGACTTGTGATAAGAGTTAATGATGGAAGACAACTGCATTCTGTGAACTGCAGTCTCTATAGAATTCTTAATCCAAACTCCTTCAAATTATCTAAAAATGGCAACAAAGAAGGAAAATAAGAGATATCATGTTTTAAACAACTAGCTATATTTTCTTTCTTCAATCCAGTGGTATTAAGAATCACAGTTAAAATTATTCTAGTCAACTAAATAAATATCTTGCATTTGCCAAGCAATCTGACTTATGAAAAGCCTTTGAGTGGCTCCTAAAACCTTTGAGGAATCCGTAGTACACTTTCCTTCAAAGCTGTATTTCAAGGCTGAGAAGGGAGAGGGACACAGGGAAGCATTTGTGGTACTGGCAGTTATGCCTCAGGGTGCTCTGCTGTGGAAATCATCCACAACCATTTACATCATGTGGCCTCACAGGGAACTATGGATACTGGGAGTGATTATCTAGTTTATTTAAGACAAAATTTCCCACCCGGAACTTTCTTTTAAAAAAACTTCTGGGATCTTTAATAGGCCAAATGGCAGGTAATTTCCAAAGGGAAATAATGATACTTATTTTAAAATTAAAACAGAAGGGGAAAAGGTATTAAAAACTCCCAGACTTTAAGGGCTAGAAGGTACTCCTATGTTCCCTTTTCATAAGCAGCTTGAAGCAACTCATTCTACTTTTGACCAGTTCTCACTGGGCAGTTTCTTCTTTTATTGGGTCAAAATTAACTTCTCATTAACTTCCACAGAAAAGTTACAGTTCTATATTCCCCTTCTCCAGTTCCCAACCACTAGAGAATAGCTATTGATGAGCAGTTTCAGACAGGGAATGACTAGGACAAAATACAGTGAAGCTGTCATATCTCTAGTCTTGGGAACTTTTTCTCTTCTAAAATTACAGTAATTTTATTTTTGTTTTGAACTATCATATCAGACTTTGGATTTCACATTGAAATTGCAGCCCACTAAAATTGCAGCCCTCCAGATCTCTTTTAGAGGAACTGCTGCTTAGCCCTGCTAAATTACTTTTTGGACCTAAGATTAAAACTTTACATTATACCTATTAAATTTTATCTTAAGAAATTTAGTCAATATTGAGATTTCTGGTCAAAGATTTCAACACAATTGGCCTAGGCAAAATAATATACCTCTTCTAGGAGAGAAGGGGAAAGGAATATTTATATAGTGTCTACAATGTGCTAGGTAGTATTCTAAAAGCTTTACAAATATGATCTCATTTCATCCTCATGACAACCCTGAGAGGCAGGAGCTATTGTGATCCCTATTTCACAATTGAGGAAAGTGAGGCAAATAGAAGTTGTGACTTGTCCAAGATTTCATTCTTTCTTCAGCTTCTCACTGTGCTACCTAGTAATCCCATTCAAACATTTGAAGGGAGAAATCATGTATTATTGAGACAACTAGTTGGTGCAGAATGCCAGGTGTGCAGCCAAGAAGATCTGAGTTCAAATTTGGCCTCAGATACTTCTCAGACACATGACCCTGGGCAAGTCACTTAACCCTGTTTGCTTCAGTTTCCTTATCTATAAAATGATCTAGAGAAAGAAATGGCAAAACACTTCCATGTCTGGGTCAAGAAAACCCTCAGATGGGGTCACAAAGAATCAAACATGACTGAAATGACTGAATAAAAATCATGTATCACTTAAGCTTTTATTTTCTGGGGTAAACATTCCCAGTTCCTTCAATTAATACTCCTACAGCAATGATTATCTGTTCTGGTTCTCTTTTCTACTGTATACAATTTGAAATCATGATGGAGTAGACAAAGTGTTAAATTAGGAGTCAGAAGGATCTGTTTTCAAATCTAGCCTCAGATGCCTAGTAGTTATGCCACTATGAGCAGGTCACTCAGTTTCTCTCAGTTTCAGTTTTCTCATCTAGAAAAATGAGGATTACCTGATATAGGACTATTGAGTATTATACAATACTATATAAAGGGCTTCACCAACTGAAATGACACTACATATCTATCATCATCATTCTCTTCATGATCATCATCATAATTGTTTTAACATGCTTCCTAAAATATGGGATCTATACAAGATGTCAAATCTCTAACTGTGGTCACACATCACTTCCTAGGATCTATCCATACTGACACAGAATCAATGATTATTATTATTCTGTCAAGTCTTTCAACTAGTTCAAAATACTACCATTGAGACCCAACTGTCCCATTTTATCTACAAGGAAAAGATCTGGCTTTATGAAATGCTAAAATCTAGATAAACTCAGTGTAAGGCATTCCCCTGATCTATCTATGTAATAATAATAATACTATCATAAAAGGAAATGAAGTGCTTCTTGCATGACTGCTTTTTAATGAAATCAAAGTGATTATCAATTCCCCTTTCCAAAGAACTCACAAAAGATCTCTTTCAGAGTGCAATCTAGGATTTTATAAGAATTGGTATATATTTTACTAGCTTGAGGCTTGAATAATCTATCTTTTGCTCTTTTTTTTTGGAAAAGTAGTACATTTGCCTTCCTCCAGGTTTGTAGTACATCACTTTTTCTTTGTGATTTTTCAAAGATCACCACCATCTTTTCAGCAATCATATTTATTAGTTCCTTCAGTAGGCCGAAGTAGACCATCCAATTCTGGTCAGTTAAATGTATTGAGGGCATTAAGATGTTCTCTCATTCTATTTTGACTTATCGAGGTTTTCAATTCCCTAAAACTAACTTTCAAGAACAAATATTTACTATCATACTATGTGTCAGAAACTGGGTAAGCCTGACCAGCTTGAAAATAATTTCCCTTCATAGAAAAAGCAGATGCAAAGCAAATGTTATATATCATTGATTATCTCCAATTTATCCTGTGCATATCTTGTTTGTTTAGAACTGTTTGTATGTTGTTTCCCTCATTACACTGAGATCCATGAGAGCAAGGGTTACCATTTATCTTTCTTTCTATCCGTGGTGCATAGCATGATGCCTGGCACTTAGTAAGGATTTAATGAATGCTTACTGACTTGTTATTACTTCCCCATTCATCTTAAGTCGAGGTTATACTCTTTGTTTTATCTTCTTGCCTCAAATATAGCTTTTAAATAATCCCAACTCTTGTTTTCTTTTCCCTCCTTGTGTATCAAAACTCATTCTAGGTCTCACTATACTTTTTTTTTTTAAGGTTTTTGCTAGGCAAATGGGGTTAAGTGGCTTGCCCAAGGCCACACAGCTTGGTAATTATTAAGTGTCTGAGGCTGCATTTGAACTCAGGTACTCCTGACTCCAGGGCTGGTGCTCTATCCACTGCACCACCTAGCTGCCCCTCAGTATACTCTTGTAATCATTTTGTCACCTGCCCTTGTTACCATCTCTTGAAAATTTCCTTTTAAAATTTGAGCTACTTGCCTGTACAATCATAATTATTACTTTAAATTATCCCTCCTTTTCTTCCTTATCAAAATCATCTGTAACTGTTTTGCCAAACTTCATTCTTGAGAGTTTTCTGCAGTTATTGTGCCATGGAACACTACATAAAATTTTTCTAAACATTTGGAAAATGACTTGCAAAAAAGTCTAGGGTAAACATGATAAAATGCCCAGCATCCCCCTTGTTATTTTTTGCAGCCTTTAAGGTGGCAGAGTCATTGCCTCCCAAGGAAATTGTTTCCTTGGAAACCTTAGAGGTAATAGGGGAATAGTGCTGGACCTTGAGCTAAGAGACTTGGGTTTGAATCCTGGCTGGGGCATTTATTATGAGATCACAGGATCTGAGCTGAAGCTGAATTTAGAACTGATAGACATGGAACTGAAGGGGTCCCCAGAGTCCATCTACTTGAATCTCTTTATTTTAGACCTGAAGCTTCAGGGGATTTGTCGGAGGATGCCCAATGAGAAGCAGAACCAGGACAGCTTCTATCTGACCAAAAATCCAGCTCTCTTTCTACTAAGCCTTACTGCTCTCCCCAAACCTCACTTTTCCCACCTGTAAAATGAGGATCATACCTACACTTCTAGGTTGTTATGAAGAAAGTGTTAAATATAAGTTGGTTTCATTTACCTCACTAGGTATTTTCTATTTGTTTGCTAGAACTAGGTCAGTCCTTTACTAGAGGAGTTAGAGGAGTCTAGCTTCTGGGAAACAAAAGGATCAGCAAGCCAAGTCAAGGGAAAGACTTCTGCCAAAAGATCTGGATAGCCAAAGTCCCACTTGCTTGCATGGCATGTGATCTATACTGTGAAACTCCCAGGTCCCTTTCTATTTCTTCTGGCCAGTTTGTTGTCATTAGAAAGTTCAAGATTTGAACTTAAAGAACCTGGCTTTAAATTTCAATTCTGTTGCTAATGAACTAGATGAACTCGGGCAAGTCACTTCAAAGACTCACAGAATATGAGTCTCATCTAGCCCAATTTGACTTGCCATAATAACTGTGCAGGCAAAGGGGTCATCCAATCTCATTCAAAGACCTCCTGGCAGCTCATTTCACTTTGGATGGCTAATGAATGGTTCAGAAACTTTTCCTAATAGAAAGTTTAACTTGGACTCTTTTCAACTGCCAATCTTTGCTTGTGATTGTGCCCTCTGATGCCAAACAAACAGGTTTAATCCCTTCTCCATCTCAGACCCTCAGATACTTGGGAACAAAGCTATCATGTCCCCCATAAATCTTTTCAATTGTCCCTCATATGACTTTCTCTTAGGGCTCTTTGTCATTGTGTGCACTTTCTAGTTAATCAATGTCCTTCTAAAGTCATGGTGCCCCAAATAAGGGCTGATGAGAGTAAAGTTGTACTGACAGTCAGTCAACTAGCATTTATTAAGCAACTTCTATTTGCCAGGCCTTGCAGTAAGTTCTGGGGATTCAAGAAGGGCAGAAAAAAACTCTCAATGAGCTCACTGTATAAAGGTAAGAAAACAAGCAAACAAATATGTACAGCTCAAATAAAAGCTATAAGGATAAAAGGGAGATAATCTACAAAGGAAAGACATTAGCATTAAGGGGTATTAGGAAAGGCTTCGGGCAGATAAGATAACGAAGGAATTCAAGGAAGCTAGGAGGAACAGGAGGTGAGATGAAGTATAGTAGAGGCTGAGGAAAATGCTCAGAGATGGGAGATGAACTGAGGAACAACAAAGAGGCTTGCGTCAATGAATCACAGTGTATGTGGAGGGGAATAAGGACAAGGAGTCTGGAAAAAGAGGGAGGGACCAGGTTCTGAAAGGCTTGTAAAGTCAAACAGAAGACTTGATCTTTGATCCTAGAGGTAAGAGGGAGCAATTGGAGTGGAATTGAAGTGGGGTGGATGAAACAATGAGACCTGTATTTTTAGGAAGATCAGTTTGACAGCTGTCTGGAGAATGTATTGGAGTTTGGAGAAACTATTTCTGGAATTCTCATTCCTCTCAATGCAACTCAACATTACCTTAGTTTTTTGGCTTCCATGTTTTACTAATTTATTCATATTGATCCTATAATTCTTTAAAACACCCAGATTCTTTTTTTCCAGAAAAACTTTCTATTCTTGCCTCTCCCATCTTATATTTCTGATATTGATTTTTTTTGTACTCACATTTATTCCCCACTGAATTTCACCCTGTTATTAGATTCATCTTGATGATCTATTCTGTCAAGATGCTTCTGAATCCTGATTATCCCTTCACATCATCTGAAAATTTGATAAGCATACCACAATGATTTTATGCAAATCATTATGCAAAATGATAAATATCAGAGGGTCAAACACCAATCCCTGGGTTATGATTCTGGAGACTTTCTGCCATGAAGGCAGTGAACCCTAAACAACTATCATTGTATCTAACCAGGCAACTTAGTCCTGAATCCATTTGATTATATTACTATCTAGTCCATATAGTTCCATCTTCTCTAGAAAAATAATTTGAGATTCTTTATCAAGAGCTTTTTCAAAATCTAGGAAATTTAGATCCACAGCATTTTCCTCCTCTAATAGCTTAGCGTTCTGTCAAATAAAGGAACTCAGGCTAGTCTGGCATGATCTATTCTTAAAGAAGCCACGATCAATTTCTGTTCCTATTTGTTTGACAACCACCTCTTTTATTATATATTTTAGAATTGTTCCAGGAATTAAAGGCCTAACATTTACTATGGTTTCTCTCCTTTTTGAAAATTGGTACATTTACCCTTCTCCTATCTTGTGGCACTGCTCCCATTTTCTTGATCCATTAATATCATTGAGGGTGGATGGTGGCAGGAGAACAGCCTTTCCACAATGTTCCAAAAATCTTAAAATTACGGCTCTAACTAAATTTTTGAGAGACAGAATCCACAGAAAGATCCAATGAGGCAATTTTCCAGCCCAAGATAACCTGGAAGATCTTGGGAAAGCTTTGTTCCATGGGGGTGGAGTGGGCAGCACTGTCAGGAATATCATGTTGGAACAAAGGAGCTCCATTCTTCCAGGAACAGCCCATGGGGCACCTGGGTCAGGGGGAGTTCTGGTTCCTGGCAGCAGAAGCAGTTTCCTGACCTGCAATCAAGGGCACACCAAGCACAACTTGGAAAATCAGTGGGGAAACTTCTGTCAGAGTGAGTGCAAAGCCCAGGCTAGCGTGGCCCTCCTCAGAGAGGGCCATGGCCCTCAGCACAGTCCAGATCCCAGCAAACAGAAGCAGATGCACAGAGTGACCCAGAAGGGAAGCCCCGGCAGCTGCTTCCAGAGTGCTCAGCCTAAGGAAGGTAAGGGGGGTGGGGGTAGTCTGTCGAGGTCTCTCCTCTGACCCTGGGATAGGACTCTTGTGCCTTGTCCATTATTCAGATCCTGTTTCCAGTCTGGAGCCTCCCATTGCCATAGAGCAGGGACCCTCCTCACAGCTCCAGGGCAGAGTGATGTGCTTGTGGTCAACCTCAGACCAGAGCACAGGCGAGGAGAGCAGTCAGAGCCTCTCATAAGACCTTGAAGGAATGGAGGTCCTTGTAGGGGTGTCCTGATAATACTCAAAAGCTCAGGAAGCACCCCAAAACCAGAGCACAGGTTGGGGAAATGAATAAACAGAAAAAAAGGGAACCTGACCATAGACAATTACTTTGATCCCATGGAAGACCAATACATATACTCAGAAGATGAGAAAGTTCACTGACAGTGGTTCAGCAATCATAGCAGTCATTTTTTTCTTTAGGATTTGAGGATTTAATTCATCAAGGCAAGCTAGGTGCTCTTTTAATATTTTCTTATCTTTGTTATCAATACCCATGTTATTTTTGTTCTTTCATTTCCAGAGTAAAAGTCATCCTTTGTAAGAAAAAAATAGAAAATTAAACGAGAAGTTTTTGCCCTTCTTTGTCAGTTAATACCCTAAAAAAAAGAGACATTCCATCTTTGATCCTCTTTCCCCCTCAAAATATATTTAAAGAAACAAAACAAAATAAAGTTAAACCCCTTTTTCACTGTCCTTTGCTTTCCTTGCCCGCCTGAGTTTATTAGGAGCCTTAAGATTTCTCATTTTTAAAAGGACCATGTTCTGCTCACATATTGTCTCTTGTTACTTTTCTATGCTACCATCCTCTGTTCATTTCTTTTTAAAATTTAATATACTTTGATGACTTTCTTTTAAACCCACATTGGTTTCTTTAGATAAATTCATTTTTATTTCTATCTTTTTTTTTTCTGTCTTTTAGTTATTTCTCATCTCTTTTGAGCAGACTACCTAAAAAATATTTTACTCCATGGAATTCTACCTATTTTTCCTCTAAACTTCATTAAACATATTCTGGGTTGCATGTCACTCTATACCCAGATTTCCTCTCCTCTATCAGGAACTCTAAGGTAAAATAGCTACTTTCCTCAATCATCTACTTCAAGCAACTAGTTCATCTTTGGTATTAAGAATCATATTCAGAAGAGAATTTCCCCTGTTGCTTCCTCTACCTTTTGAAGGATGAAATTATCAATAAGGCACGTCAAGGAATTATTAATTGCTACATTTTTGGCAGAAAAAGAAAACTCCAGCAGATGTCAGGATAATTGAAGTCCCCCAGCTCTACTGAATCATGCTTGTGCACCAGATTTGTAATGCTTCCACAGTTCCTCTTCTATTTCTTCTTTCTCTCTAGGTGGATTGAAATATGTTTCCGTAACAAAAACACTTCTGTTTCTCCTTTGACCTTCAACCAAATTATCTCCATCATATTTCTCCTTCTGGTTCATGAGTTTATTCTCATGAGTATACCTTCTTAATAGGCAATATTATCTCCCCATGAAAGCCTCCTCATCCTGGAAGATCACTTTACCCCTAGATTTCCCTTGATGGAAATATTCTCTGCCCCTATGGCCTCTCCTGCTAATTAGTTGGTTACTCTAAGAACCACCATTTTAAGGAACATACTCAGCCCTAACATGTCTTCCTTCCTTCTCTGCCTCTGGTTCTGATTCTCTACCGGAGAGCAAGTGCAAGAAACTCCTCTTTTCCTGCCTCCCTTCCTTCCTTCCTCTCTTCTTCCTTCCTCCCTTCCTTTTTCCTTCCTTTTTTTCTACTGCTTAGCACATTATATAAGTATACAGTCTGGTACATAAGTATTTAAAATGCTCATTAATTTGACTTGTATATAGACACTGGAGACAATGGATATTATTTTTTTTTTGCAAGTCAAATGGGGTTAAGTGACTTGCCCAAGGCCATAATTATAAGTGTCTGAGACCAGATCTGAACTCAAGTACTTCTGACTCCAGGGCTGGTGCTCTATGCACTGCTCACCTAGCCACCCTAACAATGGATATTATTACTGATTCCTTTCTTTGTTATATCTCCCATAAATTTAGAGAAGTATCAAAAACTACTCTTCCTTCTTTGTGATGTTTCTTAATGGTAATATATAGAGGCAGGTTTCTTTCACTATCATTTTTAGTTTAATGTTCTTTTGATTAGATTTTCAAGTCACCTGGCAAATACATTCTTACCAACTCATACTACTTATGGTAAGTACCTCTCTGGCCAGGAATCTGTCAACTTTATATTATAAGTATTTGTAAATGGATACAGACATACAGATAACACTTTCTTAAATATCCTCTCACTTCCCAAATTAATTTTTATCTTTTGTATCCTTTGTTTCCGGAAAAACTGAAGAAAACATAACCTGTGCCTTTGTAGTCTTTTGCTTTTTGCCCACAACTTCTTAATCATTGCCCAAGACATCTTAGGCTCCTTCTAGAAGTATCATTTGTACTCACATGAATCACCAAAGTCAACCATTGTCATCAGCTTTGATAAGTTTTAGAAGTTATTCTGTTTTATTTTGGATACATGTGCCCTAGGAATTCTCTATTATTATCAGGTCAAAAATAATTGCCTGGATGTCCTCAAACAGTGAATCACCAACTAATACTACTCTTCTCTTCCTATTCTACCCCTTATCTGATGGCTTCTGTGGCTTTAGAAGAAGTAGCTTATTCTTCCTCAGGGCATCCAATTCTCTCCTTTTTAGAAAAAGCTTTAAAGCTCTTTTTAAGTTTTTAGATGTGTAGGTGCCTTTTCCCTTCCCTTTCTCCTCAGCACAATACTCTTTCCTTGCCTATCACTCTTTAACAAAGTTAAAGGCCTCCTTCTTTCAACCTCAGAATTCCCCTCTCACTTTTTTTTTCTTTTTGAAACTTTCCTTATATTTCCTTTTGGAAATTTTTATCCTCCCTAAGAATATGGTGTGGCAAGGCATTCATGTAGTCTCTTCACCTCCTTCGGGAGGTAGATCAGCTTACCCTAGGGACACAGATAACATCACTGCAATTTTTCATTCTCTTATTTGGCATAAAACACTTGAGCTGGGTGGGGTATTACACTTTAGAAATTCACTGTTTCCCAACCTAAAATACAAATAGATTGCACTGAAAGGCTTAGCTGGGATTAAAAAGGGATGACAAGTAAAGAAAAGGAATCACAGCTGAATAACTTATCTGGATCTTGGTTTCCTTTAAAAAGAAAAGCATTACATTATATGCTCTCTATGGTTTTTTGTAACTCTAACTTTTTAACCTGAAGTTGTGAATGTGACTTATCCCTCTCCTTGGAAGGGTATCTCAGATCTCAAAGGGAACAACAATATGTTATAATGTAAGGTCCCCAAGAGGAAGGATTGCTTCACCCTTTGTACTTGTGACATCAGAGCATTTAATAAATGTCTGTTGATCCAGTGATATAGGCAGAAAAGAACTAACCAAAACTATAGGAAAATAATTTTCACCTTTGAGCTTCATTTGCAACCTAAAGGAACTCTCTACCATTTAAGAAGGCAAAGTGAATACCAATGATTCCAAGAATCCCATTGATACTAATAATGACACTTTAAGAGAGGGAGGCAAGGTGCTGAGCCCCGTTTTTGCATTAAAAAAAAAGCAACAAAAAACTAAAAAAACATAACCAACTCTTCCTGGTTCCTGCCTTCCCCCACCCAATTACTGACTAATGGCGGATAGCTTGGCAACATTTCAACTGAGACTCCATCTACAGAATATTTTAGATTAAAATCCTTGCCAGATGGTCCAAAGAAGTGTTTGCCTCATTGCTGATTTTGGCCATCTTAATGTCAGTAACAATAAAAAGAAGCTTGTTACTGCCACTGGGGAACAAAGGCATAAATTCCTTTCTCCACAACTGAATTACTGGTTGTGGACAGCTGTGACCTATACCATAATAAGGATGATACTGTAGCTTTCTGGGAAAGTATTTCTATAATTTTGAGAAGAAAATATTTATGGTAAACTTTACATATGATAAAGTTTTTTTTTAAAAATGGCACAGTTACATAATTTTACCAGTTGTGGTATAAATTCATAGTCTGTGATAAAAGATCATAAATGTTGTAAATAGTTCAGTAGCTGAACATTGCTAAGTATTCCTAAAACCCTGTTTCTCATTTAAAGTGTTTTTAGTGGCCTCTTAAGGCACAACATTACTTTATGATGATTTAATTAGGGCAAGGTTAAGCTAAGATCAATGAATATATAAGTATGTACACACATAAAAGATATACATATATGTACAGTGTAGCAGCACACACATATATACTACATGGGGTATCCCCAGAGTCTTAAAGCAGTCTTAATCTGGTAAAGACTTTTGGAACACCTCATATACCGAGGTAGGGAACCTTTATTCTGCCAAGGACTATTTGGATATTTATAAACATCATTTGCAGGCTATATTTGGTAAAATATTTAATTAATTCAACCCTAAAAAGCACAGAGATTTATTGAATTCTGAGTCCTGCCTAGAGTTGCCAGGACAGTCCAGAGTCAGAAGTTCCCTGCCCCTGTCATACACAAATGTATATGACTTGCATTCAAGTAGATCTAGCTGAGTTAAATCTTGGTTCTGACACATACTAACCAGCTAGTGGGTCACCAATGTACTACTAGAAAAGGTACAAAACCTTCCAAGGCCCTAGGCAATGATCTAAAACTCTAAGTGTAGAGAGTTGCTTATCTGCAAGGTGGAGGGAACGTCCATCCTCAGGGATCCTTCACATTCATTTGATCAAAAGTCCAGACCAAAAGAACCCCTAAACCATGACTTCCCTTCACCTGAACAAAATACTGCTCAAAATCTTAAAAAGGCATTCATGAGCTATACTAAGAATAGCAATTACAGTCATATTATAAAACAAAACAAGGTCTTGGAGAGGAAAGGGTCATTGGTTCCAGTTCTGCTACTTATAACCTATATGACCCTGGACAAGTTATGAACTCCCTGGGTTTCAGTGCCTCATCTTTTGTTAGTTGCTAGGTAGCAGAATGCATAGAGCAGTGGTCTTGGAGTCAGAAAGTTCTGAATTCAAATTCTACCTGAATCACAAATTAATTATGCAATCTTGGACGAGTTACTTAATCACTCACAGCATCAATTTCTTCATAAATAAAATGGAAAGAGTGGGGAGAGTTGAACACAATGGTCTTTAGCTTCCTTTTAGCTCTAAGCTTTTGATCCTGTGATACTTAGATACCTTTAAGACTCCCTTTAGCTCTAAATATATGATGCTATGATTTTTTTTCTTCAATGCCAAATGATTAGTGAAGAATATTCTCTGCACAGAATCATGTGGCAAGAGGACCAAGATACTTTAACAATTTTTAATGGTAAAATTATCCTTTTGGCTAAGATTATGGCAATAAGGGGTACAAGTGTTAGAGAATCTGGAGGAATTTTGAATCCTGATGACTTTCAGAGTGTTGCCTTTAAGAAATTCCAGATGAGATTGAGTTTCAGTACTAGAATACAGAATTAAGGACTAATAGGAGTTTTCTAATCATATCATACTCCTCATTTTATCATCCCACAATGGGGGACCCTTACCTAGAGAAACCAGTTAGCAGATCACTGCTATAGTACAGAAAAGAAGCAACAAAGATAATCAGTCTTGAACTTTTAGAATACCTCCCATTCTTAATTTATTAACATATAAAATTCCAAAGTCATTTCTTTAAGAACAAACTATAGAATCATTGGTTCTTTTCCTATTATTCTAAACAGTATGTCTGTCCAAGTACTAGCACTATAGATAATTGGAAAAAATTTACTGTTGCACATTTTATTTTAGAAGCACAAGGTTTTCACTTGACTTTTTTGTGTGTGTTCTTAAACTATGACCATTTCTGTTATTACTTTCTTTTTGTTACTTTATAATATTGGCAGTGAACATTTCAACAGTTTTCTTTGCTTTTCTTTTCTCCGTCTCCATTGGCCTTGTATAATCTCCAACAAGTCCTTTCCCCTTCCCTCTCCTTACCTACTTCCCCAGTTAGAACCTTGCTAAAGGGAACTCATGATATCATGATGAATGAGTCCATTATAAATCAATGCTATTTAACCTCAACTGGTGCCCCATTACTCTACATTCATCAGTCGCTTTTTAAAATTTTTTAAAAATTTTATTATCTCCCTATGACATTTCCCATAGTGGCTATTACAAATTTCTCTTCTCAAAGTTCCCTTACTACTCAGATACTCCCCAAACAACTATCTTTTGCTTTGGCCTTACCACTTGTTGAAACTTCTCACTCCAAGGTCACCAATGATCATTCGACCAACCAACAAGCATTTATGTACCAGGAACAATGGTGCCCAGAAGAGGAACTGAACCTGTGCTTTCATTGGTATAGGAAACTCCCTGGATGAGGGAATTGAATAATTGAATTGTAATTCAATGTAAGTCAGGCCCTTCCTCCACCTCCCAACTCCTTAGTCCTCTAAGACTGCAAGGTGCTGGGGACAAAGAGATTAAAACTCCCTGCCCATGATGAATTTATAGTCTTTTGGGAGAGACAACAAGGACATACTGAAAACATTCAAAACAAATCTAAAGTAGTTTTGGGAAGCTGGTCAGCTGGTTGGCAAGCATTCCTTCAGTGCTCATTAAGCCTCAGGTACTGTGTTAAGGCTAGGAAGAAAAAAAAATGGTTCTGCCTTTCAAGCAGTTCATATTCTATTGAGGAGACGTATATATGACATATATGGAATAGATGGAAGGTACTTTTAGAGGGGAAAGCCCCAGCAGCTGGGGGAAATGCGAAAGACCTCCTGCATCAGGTAGAATGAGCTGAACCTCAAAGAAAGTCAGGGAAATGAAGAGGTCAAGATGAAGTGAGAGCACATTCTAGAAGTGGAGTGGGAAGACAAAGATGGGGGAGGGAATGCTGTTTCTAAGTATACTACTGTATATACACAAACACACATATACGCATATATAGGCATCCATATGTATGCTCCTCTAGTTGGATCATACAGTGAGAGAAAGGGAGTAAAGTGTAAGAAGAATGGAAAGCATTAAGAGATTTAAATGACAAATACAGGGTTTCAGATTGTATCCCACAAAAAACCATAAACATCACTGGAGTTTACAGGGAGGCACAGTCAGACCTAAGCTTTAGGAAATTTACTTTTGTTTCAGAATGCAGGATGAATTGGAATGAGTCAAGTAGAAGGCTATTGAAACAGTTCAGGAATAAAGTGTATAAGTGGAGGAAAGGAGACAAAAATAATTATGAAAAGGTGTTAAATCAGAAATGATAAGATCTGGAGACTGCCTAGCTCTGTAAGGAGAGACTAATATAACTGTGAATCCAGATGACTGGGAACATGTCCCTAGTAGTACCCAAGGGAGGATCCTATTGACAGTAAAAGGGAAATGCAGAAGAGGAGAGGGTCATGGGGGAAAAGACAGGTTTTGTTTTAGACATGCTGAGCTTGAGGTACATCCATTTGAAAGTGTTTAAAAGGAGGTTAATGCTCCATGACTGAAGCTCAGGAGAAAGATTAGAGCTGGATTCACAGATCTGGGAACTTATTACAGAGATATGGGAATTGAACTCATGAGAACTAGGGGGATCACAAAGAGAGAGAGAGAAGGGAAAAAAGGAGAGGACCCAAGATAGAATCTTAGGAGATATTGAAAAATATGTCCTGAGATCCTCCTCACCTGATTGGAAACTCCATCCCCAAGATTAACATTTTAGAAAGGATTCAAGCCTTGTTTGTCCTTATTCTCACCTAGACTCTTTCTCCAGGTTCCTACTCCTTACCTACTACCTCACTCATAGACTTGTAGGCTTCCTTCTTCTCCTGACCCTTCCCCTCCTCACTTCTGCTTTATGTTTCATTTCCCCCCATTAGAATGTAAACTCTTTTAAGGGTAGGGACTGTCTTGTTTGCTTGAATGTGAATTCCCAACACTTAACATGGACTCTGGCACATACCAAACTTTTAATAAATTATTTCTCTCCTTCCCTTCCTTCTTCTCTCTCTCAATAAATGTTTTTTGAATTCAACTGATGATGGCAAGGAAGAATGCTGCATGTATATTGTATTATATCGATTTTCAGTGGCAACAGTTCAGAATCATAGTAATGGAACCCTAGAGCAACAGTTATTTCTTTTCTTTTCTTTTTTTTTTTTTAGGATTTTTTTTCAAGGCAAATGGGGTTAAGTGGCTTGCCCAAGGCCACACAGCTAGGTAGTTATTAAGTGTCTGAGGCGGGAATTAAACTCAGGTACTCCTGACTCCACGGCTGGTGCGCTATGCACTGCACCACCTAGCTGCCCCAAGCAACTGTTATTTCACTATGATCTATTTGAAGCTTTGATAAAAAAGGAAAAGGAGTTTCATAAGTTATTAAGAATCAATTTGGCTACAGAGATAGTATGATCAATTCAGAGTTCACAGATTAGGCCAAAACAAAGTTAATTACTTCCTAAAAATTCCAAAATTTCCTACCCCTATGCTTTTAAGTCTTCAGAAACTCTAGATCTAACCTTGAAGGAAACCAATAAAGCCTCTAATCCAGGTATAGGGTGTTGAATGGCTAGCAAAGAGTAACTTGAGATTTATAGTTTTATTTTGCTCCCTTCCCTTCAATTAATTGCTTCTCAGAACTGGAATAACAGAATTTTAGAATTGGAAGGGATCTCAGCACCATTGAATCCAGCTTGTACACAAAAAAGAAGACCCTTGACAACATGTCTGACAAGTGGTCATATTCACTCCTGTCTGAGGTTCTCCAGTGAGGAGGACTCATTGCTTCAAAGGCAGTCCATTCCACTTTTAGATGTTTTTAACTCTAAGGACATTGTTCCTTCCATAAATCTATATTTGCCTCTCTGTAACTTCCAGCTATCACCCCTGGTTCTTTCCTTTGATGGAACACTAGAAAAAGTCTATACCTTCCTCCACATATGTGAATATAGCTATGCTGCATCTGAGTTTTTTTTTTTCTCCAAACTAGAGGTCATTCACCCTTCTGATTTATCCTATAGTCCTATGAACTACAAGGACATTTGAAGATGAAGGGATCATGAACAGTAGGATGATCAAAAAAAAGACTTTACCAAAGTGACATCTGAGTTAAGCCTGGAAGGAAAATAAGGATTCTGCCAGACAGAAATAAGAAGAGAAGGTATTTTAGATATGGGTGTACAGATAGGCAATGGAATTCCGTATCTGGGAAATGCCTAGTAGATGAGTTTAAGATAGAATGAGAAAGGTAAATTGTAACAAGACTATATGAACACCAAATTTAGGGATCTCTCTGATTTATCCTAGAGACAATAAGAGCCTGGCTACAGAGAGCTGCTGAGTAAGTTACAGAGCAATTATGAGCTCTGTCAAAGGCCAGGTGTTAAAATGACATACATATCCTGGCAGTTTTAGAGTTAGGCATAACAGGATGCCACAGTCAGAATTTTTACAATGATGGATTGACACACAGTGAATCAGAAAAATTTATTAACCTGAATCTCTATAAATCAATCATGCAAATTAACTAAGGTATCACTGTAATTTGTTTGCCTAGAAATATAGCCTAAGTTAAATTCTTCCTTTTGAGTTAAACCATTTACTCTATTCTGATGATGCACTTTCACTCTGAACTGAGAATATCTGCAATGTGAGGAGCTTCTCAGAAGTATTTTGTTAGTTTAGTATGACTATGGGCAAGTCATTTACTCTCTCCCAACTTGTACATAATCAGTTTCTTCTTTGGTAAATCAAAGGAGAGGACTCACTGGGATTTCTAAAGCCCCTTTCAGATCTAACATGATTCCTAGCCAGTCTTCTCTGGAATATAGTAAAGAACCTTTGATACAGAAGGATATGATGTGATGGTGTATTTGACTTTGTCCAGCTGAATATTTTCATGACTTATTTAAAAAACATTTTTGTTTTGTTCACCCTTGTTTGTTTAGGCAAGGAATAGTTGTGCCTTCTCCAGCATTTTAAGTGGTTCTTCCTCAGAGTGTGTGCAAGAAGTTACAAGGAGAGTTTCGCAGCTCCTCAATTGTGAAAGGTTTCCCAGCTTTAGATCACACTTCTAAAGTGGGTGTCCTTCCCATCCCTGCTAAGCCTGCACTGTTATTAGCAATAGTGTGAGTGTGGGGGTGAGGGTTCATTCTAAGAAACCCTGACTCTTCTGAAACCTTTCCAGGTGTCATCAATGCTTTCTTTATCTCTTGGGAAAAAACCAAAATATTTCTGGAATATAAGCTACACTGATAAATGGAGTTAAGTTCTCTGAATCTGAGAAATCCTCCTTTCTTTTGGACTTTTTGGGGAGATTTTTAATGGATTAAAAACTAAGGACTTTTCTATCTTTTCTCTTCTTTCTACCCCTCTCCCCCAGTGTAATATCTCATTAAGGTGGAGCATAGGGGTCCTTAAAGGTTCACTTTATCCCTAGGGGATTCTGAAAAAAATTCCAGAGGTCCACATACTTGGATGGAGAAAACAATCACATCTTTATTTCAATTTAATTTATTTCCCTTATAATCCTATGTAATTTATTCTATGCATTTAAAAATATTATTCTGAGAAGGGTCCATAGACTTCACTAGAGTGCCAGAGGGGTCTATGGCCCACACTCAAGAATGTTAAAGAACCCCTGATATAGCAGAATTTGCAATTGCTGAGGTAAGAAGTTCTATGGATAGTCATTGTGGCCTCTTCCTTTTCAAGGTTTGCATGGTAAATCTTGGCCCTTTCCACTTACTACCTATGTAACACCAAGCAATTGACCCTCTGGGCCTCAGTTCCCTGATCTGTAAACTGAGAGTTTGGACTAGATGGTCTTCAAGGTCCACTTCAGTTCCAAATCTGTGCTCTGATGACTACCTTCTACAACCCGGAGGTTAAGAGACCCTTTATTTTCCACAATTCTGATTCATTACAATAACTACAAAGCACTTTGAAACCCCAGCAAGCATTAGCAGGAGCAGGTAGATTAAAAAAAAAAATGGATCAACTGAGGCCTGTCTCTCATTCCAGTGCTGTTTGAACATAATTTTGGAGGTGACTTGGTACTTTTGATAAAACCATAAGTCTTCATGAGGCTTTATACTTGGACTAAACTTAGGTAGTGAATGTGATAAGCTTAGCTTTCAAAGCTTTCCTCTCAAAACTTTGACTCCAGCTTACCTGAAAAAAGCAAGATTAGGTAACAGAAAGAAGTATGTGGCAGAATGGTGAAAAGAACACTGAGAATCAGAGGACCTTGGTTCTAGTTCCATCTCTATTTATTACCTGTGTGATTTACTTTAGACTCCCAAATTTTCTGTGTCTGTTTCCCACCCAATAAAATGGGAATAATATTGTATACTTCTTAGAAATTTTGTGAGGATAAAATAACAAATGTAAGAAGTTCATTTTAAAGTTTATCACCTTAAGAATATGTAAAATAGTATAATAATCCTAATAACAATTTTTGCTTTTTCTTCTTGCTAACAATCTTCCATCCCACTGTTCTCTTCATCAGTTTTCTAGTCTTTCTGACTCAGCTCTTCATTCTTTGTTAGCTCCTCCTTTTTGGCTCCCATAGAGGATTTGGGAATTGAGAAGGATATTTAAACTTCACTTATACATCCTCCACATGACTGAAAGTGGAACAAATCTTCCTCCTTTGGGCTTTCCACTGGCCCACAGCCTGCAACTAGCTGGGTACCTTGTAGCTGCATAGTAATATTAAACAAATGAAGACACGGACAGGAGGTTTTCTCCAAGTCCACCAATATTCCATTACCACAAACATCATTAATATGAAAACTTTCTTAGCACGAGGCAAATTGTTTAAAACTTTCTAAGAGAAAAAACTTCTTATAAGGAAATAATAAATTAAAAACCTATAGATGTGACCTAAAAATACAAATATATCATCAAATCATATGGGAAATTTTGTAAACAGGAACTTTGCAAAAAAGTATTTATTATAATTTAAAGTCTTATATTAAGCCAATTTGAATTAAATATGCATTTTTAATAAAAACTTGGGGAGTAGGATTTATAATCTTCCTACTTGTAACTGACTCAGATTTGAGATAGAAGGGTAGCTACCTTCTTTATACTGGACAGTGACCTTTTAGGCAAGTCCCTGATGAACCAAATAAGCAAAAATATACCATCTGCACCAAGGATAAGGGCATAACAAAGTTGCATGGAAGGGTTCACTCAACCCTTGAAGAAATTTCTTTCAATCACAGGCACAAATAGTTTTCTTTATAACTGAAGTTCTAAAGAGAACAATATGCTTAAGAGTACTTTCTGAAATTTCTTTCCCAACACTGACTACTGACTTAATTGAAGCCAATAATTTGTCTTGGTTTTTGGATCTAGAAATGTGATTTCATTGGTGTGGAGGCAGATCAGCAGCGCCTTTATAACTTGAAGCCTTCAAGGGTTTCCTGGGGAACTCCGGGAGGTGAGTGCCCACATTCCCCCCAAGCAGTATGTGTCAGAAGCAGTGCTTGAACACAAGTCTTTCTGACATCAGGGCTAGTCTTCTCTTCCACTAACTTGCAACCAAGCACCAATTTCAAATTGTGGCCTTGTGCTGCACCCCTCCATATGCCGTCTCTGTCATATCACCCCCCAGCACCAGGAAAAAGCTATCATGAAGCCCTCTCTTTATCCATCTCATTTGTTGCCTGAGCAAGGTTCCATTCAGACCTCTAACCTGTACATGTGCCTCATTTTACTCCCTCAATATTTCTGGGTTTCTTCAATCCTTTTCTTGAATGCCTGAGTCTGATATTGCTATACCATGTGGTTTCCAGGGAGATTTAAAAAGAAATAGCTGAATATATAGGCATAAAAATGCAGAATACACGAACAGCCGGCTTTAACAATCGCTGTGTTTGTGAGACTTTCTGAAATACCTGTGGGGACTTGTGAGAACGCCAGCTGTACTGGTGACTGTGGAGACTGGCCAACAGAATATTTTCATCAGTATCCACCTGGCCAAACCGCAGTGTCTCCTGTGTGTCATTACAGATCACAAAATGGCTGAAGACCAACTCCTCTACCTCGGGGCATTGGTTCTGAAAGGAAAAGAAGAGGAAAGCCAACATGCATCAGATTAATTGCAAGATGTTTGGCAGCTGTCTGCCCAGTGGCGAGAGTTACAAGACAAAAACACGAAAAGATCTCTTGTCATTAGCTCTGGTATATAAAATATTCTATACTCCCAAGCATAAGCTGAGTGTGGGGTACAACACACACACACACACACACACACACACACACACACACACACACACACACACACACACACACACACACACACACACACACACACATACACACACACACACAGATATATACCTTAAAGAGACCTAAAATGCTCCAAGAATATGTTTTGATTTATACTCCTGCAAAATAAATCACACACCACAGAAAAATAAAAAAGAACAATGAAATCTCTCAACCTTTTTTTTCTTCAAGTGAATTAATATTACAATAAAGGGGGAAAAAACCCTCTGTGAGCCAGTGTTCTTCAAACGGTGCATTAGAAGTAAAGATGATGAGGTTTGAGTTCTTCTCATGTGACAATCAGATCCATTACCAAGGAGGTGGTGTGTCTTTAGATAAAAAAGCCCTCCAATCCCTTATGGAGAAGTGTGAATGTGTGAGTATAACTCCTCTGAGAGAAAGATGGAGAAAAAGCTACAGGTTTCCTTATGCTCCTCAGGGGCTGAGATGGAAAGATTGATCAAATCTAGAAGCTGCTTAAAAATCTGGGAGTTTTTTCAAGAGAAGTAAAATAATCACTGGTCTTACAGAGTGTCACTCCTTTGAATAAATAGACTTAAGCTAATGTCCAGTAACTGATGGACATCAGTTGTTAATGAAGCAATAGATTCAAGCAATGTTGAGCCACTCTGATGGCTTAATAGCCCCCCCTTGAAGTTAATCAAATTAGAGAATCTCCATTTGGAAAAGATCTCCAAACCTATCTAGTAAAATCTATACCTAATAAACAAATAAAAATCCTCATTATGGCACACCAGACGCTAGTCTTTGTCTGAAGATCTCCAATGGGGGGACACCCTTGAGAAAACCTATTCCAATTTTGAATCACTCTAATTATTAGATGAGGAAACAAGCAAACAAGGTTAAGTGACTATCCAGGGTCATTTAGTAAGTGTTTAAGGTTGGATTTGAACTCAGTTATTCTTGATTCCCAAGTCCAAAACTCTATCCATTGTACTACCTTATTGCTCAGTTATTTCTCATATTGAATGTAAACTTATGTCTCTACAACATTCACGCATTGCTCCAGGTTCTTTTTTTCTGAGGCAAAGCAGAACTCATCAGATTATTTTCTTTTTGAGAGCCTTTTAACCACTTAAAAGATGGTTCTTCTGTTTGACACTGAATTTTCTCATCACCAGGCTAAACATACACCATTCCTTCAACCAATCCTCATCTTACAATTCTCTGAGCCCTTTTACCATTGCTAGATTCTCTTTAGACGATTAAAATCCTCCCTAAAATGAACTAAACACAATAATGTAGATGTGATATGATCATGGCAAAGTGCAGCAAGACTGTTATCTTTCTTGTCCTGGACACTATCTCTCAATATAACTTAAGATCACATAAGTTTTGGTTATTTTTTTTTAATTGATGAACCCTGGTCCACTACAATGACTAGATCCTTTTTCTACTCACAAACAATTAAGTTCACAACATATATGACATATATGTCAACCAAAGCATAATCCACTACAGTGCTAGTTGCTGAAATACAATGACAGTATGGAGAAGAGGCCCTCCATCCCTACCCACTTTAACATGTGTCACCTTTGGGAAGGCAAACTTACTTCTTTCTTTGTATACAATAATTGCTATTTCATTCATTACATTCACTCATCTATGTCAAATTGATCTTGACAATACTACTTCCAGTTTTCTATTTTTTTTCCCTAGCTGAAGATCTAAAATACTGTTTTTCTCTCTGATATAATTCTTCTATTACTAGCTGAAGTTTTCAAAATCCACTTGACCTATTCCAATACTCCAATAGATGTGTGATCTTACTGATATGAGGGCCTGCCAAGGATCATAGGACAATTCTTCCACACTTGTATACCCAATGATACATGTATACTAAAGCCCTCCCCTAAGCTCACCACAAGTTCACCCAATGTGCGAGGGACACACTGATCCGTATTGATCTTGTGAAGATACTAAAAGAGCACACAGCCTATCCTTTAGTCTTCCCTTGCTCTCATCATGTGCCCAGTCAATTTGCTTTTTCAATCACACATTTTTAGGAACTTGTTAAACTGGTTAATGAAATTTTTTTGTTATTAAACATTCAACCCTTCCCCTAACATCTTGAAAAGTAACATGAGAATTCAAATGTGACTTCAAATCTTAGCTGCCTTAAAATTTCTGGGATTCAAAACTTTATTTTAGTAATTATCAATGATCTATTTATTGGAAACACTGAGGAGGTTAAGTTACCAGACGGGCTCTGAAAAAACAACAACAAAGGGAAAAAACTGTGCCTTTCCTCATCTCTACAATTGACTTTATAATAAAAGATGAGGGGTTTAGGAAAAAAATGTAAATTAAAGAACACAAGGTGGTTATTTACATTTTTCCTAAAGAACAGTGAGTCTTTTTTTTTTTTTAGGTTTTTGCAAGGCAAATGGGGTTAAGTGGCTTGCCCAAGGCCACACAGCTAGGTAATTATTAAGTTCTGAGACCGAATTTGAACCCATGTACTCCTGACTACAGGGCCACTACTTTATCCACTGAGCCACCTAGTCACCCCAAGAATAGTGAAAGTCTTTAGGGAACTGATTCATTGTATTGACTCTTCATCTGTGGAATTCATTGTAAGTGTAACAATTTTGAACAATTTGTGGAAAGATAGACATAGAATAAAAAATTTTTCAAACATTTTGTGACATCACATACTCTGAATGAATCGGAGAGTATTTCTTTTAATTAGATAATTTAAAGTCCCCTTATTTACCATAGCATCAATGTGGAGTTAGAGTATCAGAAACTAATTTGTAACTAAATGGGACACAGTATTTTATAAAATAAGAAAAAAGGAAACAACTTTCACCTTTTTAAAAAACATTCCTTGAATGTTAATCTATTCAGATTTCACCTGAAGTTACAAAGGAAACTGCATTTAATATTCAGGGACCTTAATCTTGTTTCAAAAATATACACCATTTGCTAATAGAGAGAAGAAGAAAAGGAATGTATAGCCAGAAAAATCAGATTGTGGGGAAGGCTTCTGTTAATCTTAAACTATTGACCTGAAGGTGCAAGGCCAAACGGCTTTATGCTTCATTGTCTGGCATTATCTAAAAAATTATTTTTCTGAGATAGCAATCCAGTACAAATATGTAGAAACTCAAATAATTTCTCCTGCTTATTGAGTTCACATTCTGGTTGGCAGCAATCATACTGTATATGAATATGGCTGTACAATAAACCCTGTGATTGGGAAATTGTACTTTCTTTCTGAAGCAGATAAAGCATACACAGAATATTTTAGAAATAATGTCTTTAAGAACCTTTCATGAGTCTATTTCCATGTCAAATATCTTGTGATTTCAAGAGTACATTTTAAATTTACTTTAGAATGCATAAGGTTAGATGCCCACCACATTAGAACATGGTGGCAAGTACCCTTGACATGGGAGGAAACGAGAAAATTACAGCAACAATTACAGAAGTATATTCTCTTGTGGCTCATGTTAACATTGCCAAATCCCTGTATAAATCAGAACCAACTATTCATAGAATGTACCTGTCAGCAATATACTACGTGACATATGGCTCTACTTAATCAAATATACAATTCAATTTTTTTCCAACTCAGAATACTCCTTCAAGGCACCGTGTTAGTCAGTCAGTCATTCACACTCTGATGTGGTTTAAAACATTTAAATATTTATGCACCATATTTTATTTATATGTATAGCTGTGTCTAAGAGAATTCTTTACCCTGAGAGGAAACCGAGATTTCTGAAGGCCATTTTGCAGTAGTTGCCTACACATGGGTCTTCTTAGAATGGCACTGAAGCTAAGTAAAAAATATCCTGGGTTTAAATGCCCTATCAATGACTCTTTTCTATTTTCTATTTTTGTTTTTTATTAAATACATTGTTCAGAATATGACAAAAAAACAGAAATTGGAGCTACAAAGATTTTTTTCACATTGCTATTTGAACCAGCTGTAAAGATTTAGATCACACTAGCTCTTGTTTTACGCATGTCCTCTGCAACAAGAAAACCATGGAATGCCCTTAAAAAAGAATTTTTAATATAAAGCAGATGCTTTATCTTCTCTTACTTTGCTATTGTAGTGCCTTGTTCAGTAATTAATTCCTCAGCTTTATATAGGTCTTCATGCAAAGAAATAGAATGATTTGCTCCCAAGACAATTTGGAAGTTAGAGAATTGAAGGACTTCCTGAACAGAAGACCTTTTTACTTGGGGAAATGAAACCCCAAAATGCTGTATGTAAAGATATTAGAAGGGTAATTGTCTGTTCTTAAGTAGGAAAAAGTTTTATTTTTAAAATTACACTAAAAATTAGTAAAGGACACAAAACTATGCTGAAATCTGTGTTACTGTCACAGACATAGCTAAATGAATTTTATGCTACAGGGAACTGAAGATACCCTATTTCCATGAAAATTTAAATGGGCTAGACATCACAAACGTTTCACCTCTTTTCAGTATAGGTTGATTTATGGAAAGGGGCAAAAAAGTGAAAAAATATCATGAAGAAGCAGCAGAGGTGGGGAGGTTCATTGATTCATGCAGAAAGCTTCCTAGTTGTACCTGAAAGAATGGAAAGCTAACAGAGGCAAGGAAGAGAAACTACATGGCACTTGTGTACTGCATTCAGCCTTGTGGTGTGTGAAAACATGAAGGGCCTAACATGCTGAGGACTCACATTGGGGTTGCATTCCTCTCCCAGTCCCTGAGATTACACTGAGGAGCCTGATTGGAACTTTGGCAAACTGAAACTAGAAAGTACTTGGAAAAAATTCTGGGGAATAGGGTACTTTATACACAGATGTGGCACATTAGTCACAAAAATGTGGGCATAATATCCAATGCATGTGTAGAGGACCCATAGTCTCTAGAGTTTTAAAAAATAATGTGGGTTGCTTTGCCAGTGTGGAGACAGGCGCCAGATATTAGACTGCCCATCCACTTCATTCTGTCCTACTGTAGTTTGGTTTTAAGTCTCTGACATAGTGTCCAATTGAAAATTAAACACGGTCACTTTGGAAACAGTATGGAATGTGCATACCTGTTGCCAGGCTTGCAGTGCGGTGTTTAGAGAATGAACTGCATGCTGCCCAAAGTTGGCAAATATAGAATCAACAATCACAGTACAATCCAGAAGCTTCTCGGTGGCCTCACTAGAAACGGCAATCTGTCCATAGATACTGAAGGGTTTCACCACATTCTGCATAGTAACGTTTCTGCACTCCAGAAGTTTGCAATCCGCTTGAGTAGAAAACTGGAACTCCTGACAGATGGATGCATCGTTCCACTGCCTAAGATAAATATGTGGTTCTCTAAAGGAGAGAATCATGTATTCGAGCTCAGGAGGCACATTCTTATCAGAGATGAATGGTTGTAGGAACTGTGGTGAAACTGGGAAGAAAACAAAAAAGCAAGATAAACAAGTTTAGAATAGTTGACCAAACATTGTAGGGGAAACTAGATGAGCTTTCAGTTAATAAAAAAAGTTTTACATTGGAAAAAGAAAACAGTATATTACACAGGATTAGATATCACTTAAGAAGTTGAATTTTCAATTTTTTTTCCCTTAAAATGAAATATGGGCCTATTATTTGTTTAAGACAATATGTTCCCTTTTCAAACGGTCTATTTTGTATCTGGATTTAAGTTTGAAAAGAAAGTCTTGCTGAGGCTCCAGTTAGCATATTCTCCTCTCCCATCAGTACCAATCATTGTGATTCCCATACTCTCATAGAGGAATACTGACTTCCAAATAAAAAAAGTTCTCAAAAGGTAAGGAGAGTCCTATAGAACTACCATACACTTCTTGACCTCTCTCAAAAACATTTTTCAAGAAATGTTTTCTAAAAGAAGCTTAATTCCCCTCTCCCCCTTTATTTTTTTTTTGCCAAAAAAGCAGTACGCTTACCAGCAGCTGTGTTTGATTTTAATCTGATTTTTTGCTTTTTTCCATTGTGTATAAGTTGAAAATCCTAACACCTGGCATCAAAATGAATTAACTAGAAAGGTAGAGTCCAGTCAAAAATGATTTACAAGTATCTATCTGATTGGGAACATTAACATTAGCAAGTTTTTCAAGAGGTTACTCATGAATTGTAGAAAAATTAAAATTAAAATTTGCAAAACTGCTCAAGTTATCTGAGATATTTGTCAATCTCTTATAGATGGTGTTCCTGCATTTGAAATCAGGCAATATCCTGAAGTACTTCTGGAATGCCCATGCCATTAATGCAATGACACAGCACACTGAACAAAAACAGATGCATCTCTTTCAAAAAGATTATAATTGGAATAACAGTGAAACCTGTAATTCTTATAGATTTCTCAAAAATCCTTATTACAGAAGCTCCAAAGTCTGAAAGCATTTCAAGAGTACTGTAAAATGGATTGGCTCAATGGTGGTGGAAAACACAAAAGATCTATAAGCTTTTTGAAAAAAGAGGGAACACCTGCTGGACATGCCTGCTGCCTCATGTGGCTGTAGCCACTGCTGCTGGACAGACTTGGCAATGCTCCTCACTGTTCCAGGGAAAATGAATGGCACTTCTAAAAATATTCAGTCCCATGGGAAAGCCAATCGGCAACCACAGCCCTCTGAGCACTGAAGGCTGCGAACAGAGGCAACAGAAGGCATCAATTTGAAATGGAAACCCTTCTCCTTTGCACTTCCTGTAAGTTACCAGGGCAATTGTTAATGAGCAGGATGACTAAGAACCAGCAAAACAAAACAAGAAAGATTCAAAGGGTTGCATTCTATCTTCAAATAAATACCTGTGCCCAGCTGATCAAGGTGATGACAGAAATGGAATTCGAGGTGAGCCAACTGGAGAGAGACAGCGAGGGATGGCACAAACCATGGAGTAAAGCAAGAGTCCACACGTGTGCACGCAGCCAGGGCTGTTGGTGTTACAAGCTGATCACAAGCACTTTGAGAGCCAGATTCACTTTCAGAACTGTGGAAAATAAAACATTTTTTCTTCTTTTTTTTTTTGGTTTCTGTGAGGCAATGGGGTTAAGTGACTTGCCCAAGCTATGTAATTATTAAGTGTCTGAGGCTGGATTTGAACTCAGGTCCTCCTGACTCCAGGGTCAGTGCTCTATCCACTGCACCAACTAGCCACCCCCAAAATAAGCATTTTTTTTAAAGAAGAAGGTTCACTACTTTTGGTTTTATATCACTTTAAAAATAACTGGTTTTATGTATTTTTTTATTTTTAAAATAACAACAAAAAGTTAAAACAATGGTTATTTTATGTCAAAAAATCCCCTATAATTATTATTTTGAAGTCATCTCTTGATAATGAATGTGTAGATCATCTTCCATGAATTACCTGCAATAAATTCCTATTCCTAGGTTGTCTCCCCACTCCAAAACTCTGAGGCTGCCCTAAGTAATGTATATTTTGGAAATGTGAATTAATTTTTCCATTAACTTGAGCTGCTGCAAGAACCACAGTGAATTCCAATACCAACTAAATATGAATTTTTGCTTATCCATTGTTCCTGATTATTTACCACATTCTCTGCCCTCAACCAGTAATTCTTTCAACAATATTTTTCTGCTTTGACCCCTGGTCTAGGTGTCCTAGGAAAAAGGACCAAGGCTAGAGGATGAACCATTATATGGTTGCTTCTTCTTCCTGTCCCCAACATTTTTATATGGAAAAAAATCATATTGAAATCAATATTATATGTAATAGCAGACTGAGAAGGGAGATTTTGTAACAAGAAGAGAGAAGTGGAACAGGAGTACAGTACATGTTCAAACTAATTTTATTTGGTCATGGTACTTCACTGTTTTGCCACTCACTGCCTCCTCCCCACTCTGTGTTATCATCCTTCTTATTTAGTCTATGTTGGGGGATAATGGCTTTGATGACCCTTGAAACTTTGAAATTCCTCTTCCATGGCTATAACTCTAGCCACACCAACTTTCCATGAAGCTGGTTGCCTAATCCCCAAAGGAGAGTGATCCATTACACTCAGCACAGTTCTGTTGGGAGATAAAAAGATGTAAAGGAGAAGGTTCTTGGCCTTAAGGAATTTATAGTTTAATTGGAGAGACATAAAATATACACCACAAAGATTTAAGAATGCTATAAAGAAAAAAATCAATGACTGGAAATTAATATTTTGAATCCATAAGTGCTAAGGATACATGGAGCAAAAGATTGATTAGTATGGGATAAGTATGCTTAAACAATGAATGCTTCTTGAGTTATTTTAAATTTGAATAGAGTTCTAAAAGATAGGAATGAAAACAATAAATAAAAAGGAATGGGGATATCTTTTAACAAATACTGAATGAGTGGAGTGCTTATTCTGGGGGGATTATTTGTACTTGGATTCTGTATTGCAGTGTTAACACACCTTTATTTTATAAGATACATCTTTCAGAGCAGTAAAACAGAAGATACACAAAATATATATGTATAAATATACCTGTATTTGTGTACATGTGTATTTTTGTACATATGTATTCACATAAACCATATACCACAGAATCAGAAAGGATTTCAGTAGTTACTGAGTCTAATTCAAACCAAAAAGAAATTCTCACTATAATGATAAATATATTCATCTAGACATAGATCTGCATCTATTAATATTCATATATAGTAAATATATATATATCAATAAATATCTATATATCTATCTAGATAGGTCAATAAAGTTGTTTTAGCAGTCACATGTATATATATATATATATATATATATATATATATATATATATATATATATATATGTGTGTGTGTGTGTGTCTTTATATATACATCATAGCAATCTAATCTTTTCCTTCTAAAAATATAACCACCCCCAAATAAAGTTGCTAATAATTTTTTATTATAGCCAATATAAAACTCACATTAGCAAAGCAAAATCATTGCTTTTATATTAGGAACAAATGAATGTTATAAGTGTTTTTGCCTTTGAATTTCCATATACTTCTATTCAAAGTTTATCACCTACCTGTGGTAAAATTCAAGTAATGTAATTCATGTAAAGCATGCGTAAATTTAATATATGTATGTCAGTATGATTACTCTAGGTTTTCTTATTAATTTCAGATGAATAAACATATATGTATATAAACATGTATAAATGGAGATATACATGTGTGTATAAACACACATCTATAAATTTTGTAGATCAGTCATAAAATAGTAATATGAAGTATGCTTTGGATGGATATTCCCCTTACTAATTGCAATTCCTACTATGGAAAATTTTTCTAAGTTCTATCCTGGCATCTTTTGTGAACACTGAACATAGGAATATATAACACAAAAGCTTAATAAAACACTGAATGCAGTGTTAGCCAAAAAAGCATGGTATAATCGCTACAGTGTTGGGTTTAGAATCAGGATGACTTTGGCTCAGATTTCATCAGTGACACTTACTAGCCATGTGACCCTGGGTTAAGTCACTTAACTCATATGTCTAGGATTTACCTTCTTAGTCACAAATCTTACAATCTGCTTCAGTTGTGGAAATGCAGGAGTTTCTCACTAAAACTTTCTTATGTTGACAAAAAGTATAGATACCATTTTAAGAGGGTTTAGAAGTTGGTGGTTAGGAATTCAAAGCCAGAAAAAAATAACCACTAATCAACAATGTTTCAATAACTTTAAACTACTAAATTAAATTTTGCCATTTTTTAAATCCAAATAATTATTCCAAAAATATACATACTGTATCATATCCAGATGAACAATTCTAAAAGTATAAGAAACATATATTATGTGTTCTGGCCTCAATTTAAATATGTTTGGAATAAACAATTCTATAGGTTTTCAAATTTTTCTTCAATTTGTTCATCACCAAGGTCTATAAAAAACAGCCTACACATATTTACATAAAATAGGCGGGTTTGGGCAGGATACAACTAAGTGTTCACTGTTCATAAATGGGAGCTTGATAAACCTGCTAGAGTTAATTATAGCTGCTATATTTTTGTAAATTTTCTTATATGGCCACAGTTATGTATAGATTTCAATCTAATCTAAGCACCAAAAGGAAGAAACAAAATTTATGGGACAATTATGGCAGCAGGCATAGAAAGATAAAAAAATCCAAACCTTCCAAACTTCGAACATCTATATTTTAACACTCCCCTTTTTCCCACCAGACTGCCAAAACAGGTCAGATTCATGGGTCATTGCCAATGTTCACAGTATTCTCTGGTGCTGCTGGTTCCTAACATGCTGAATGATGGTTCTTGGAAGCAAGCAAAACCTCTTGACTTATAATAAATTGATCTCATAAGATTCAGTAGTTAGTTCAAACATCCAGAAGTTCAGATGCAAAGCTAAACTTCTTGGATTCCTTTATACCTAATTCAAATAATAGAATAATCCCATAAGGTTTCTAAGGAGGAAATATATAACAGAGAATTAGAATTTCTCTGCAATCCTCTAGTTACTTTAAGAATCTTTAGCTAAGTAGCATTCAGTATTCTGGGAAAATAATGATAAGCTATTCCTAATTTAATGGACTGGAAGTTCAATGAGAGCAAGACCCTCTTTTTACTCGTTGCATTTGTATTTTTGTTTTGTTCTGTATGTCATCCAGATCATTTAACAGAGTATTTGCACATAGTATGCATTCAATAAATATCTTTGGAATTAATAAATTGATGAGTAAAAAAAATAGGATAGAGACTATAGAGGCAGCAAGAGAAAAAACAAAAGGATTCTCTAAGATGCAAAAAAACTGGTAGATGGATGCACAAGAAAAAATGAGAGACAAAGTTTTAGAAGGGTTTTGATTACTGAGAGGGAAAAGAAAAAAAAAACAAAAACAAACAAAACCCTACTGTAAAAATTCCTTTCCCAATGAGTAGAAGGGAAAGCAAAAATTCAGGTAGACAGAATCCCGGCTTATATAGGAAAAGAATTTCAAGGATAATATATCAAATTGTTTTAAAAATGAAAAATCTAACAGGATTTAGACATAAAAGATAATATTATAAGCTCTTCAGGAGAAGAAGGAATAGTTTACCTGTCATATCTATGAAAAGGGGAACAGTTTATGACTAAAGAAGAGACAGAGGATATTATAAAAGACAAACTGGATAATTTTGATTATATTAAATTAAAAAGTTTTTGCATAAAACAAAACCACTGCAACCAAGATTAAAAGGAATGCATTAAGTTGGAAAACAATTTAAACAACTAGTGTTTCTGACACAGGAATCATTTCTATACTATAAAGAGAACTGAGTTAAATTTATAAGAAAACAAGTCATTTCCCAATTGATAAATAGTCAAAGGAATGGAAAGGCAATTCTTGGATGAAGAAATCAAAGCTCTTTATAGTCATATGAAAAATTGCTCTAAATCATTATTGATTAGAAAAAATGCAAATTAAAACAACACTGAGGTACCACCTCACACCTGTAGATTGGCCACTATGACTAAAAAGGAAAATGATCAATGTTGAAGGGGATGTGGGGAAACTGGAATACTGATAGATTGTTGGTGGAGCTGTGAATTGATCCAACCTTTATGGAGAGTAATTTGGAATTATGGCCAAAGGGCAATAAAAATGTGGATACCCTTTGACCGAGCAATACCACTACTGGGTCAGTGTCCTGAAGATATCATGAAAAAGGGTAAAAATGACAAAGAATTGGGAACTGAGGGATGTCCATCAATCAAAGAATGGCTGAATTAATTGTGCTATTTGTATGTGACTGAACAGTATTGTGCTATAAAAAAAATCATGAGGGATGGTACTGAAGTACTGAAAAGCCTGGAAAGACTTATATAATTTGATGTTTAGTGAAATGAGCCACATGGGGTGATGATCAATCATGCTGTACTTGTTCATTACATCAGTGCAATAATCGGGGACAATTTTAAGAGATTTGTGATGGAAAATATCATCTGTATCTAGAAAAGGAACTATGGAGTTTAAATGCAGACCAAAGCTATCTTCAATTTTTAAAAAGCTGTCTTATATAGTGTCATTTTTTCTCTCCTCTAATTTTTTTTTCTTTCATTTGAATTTGATTCTTCCTTCAAAACATGATCAATTTGGATCTATATTTAGCATGGTAAAAAATGTAGAGCCTATATTAGATTGCTTAAGGGAGAGAGGGAGAAAAATATAAAACTCAAAACCTTGCAAAAAAAAAAGATTGGTAAAGATTATCACTGTATGTAGTCTGAGAAACAAATAAATAAAATATTTAAATTTTTAAAAAATAAAACAAAGCTGTTTCAATATATGCCACTATAGCCCAAATGGTTATGAAACTAAAGGAACAAGAATATTATCCAACAAATTCCAGCTCTGTAGCTAGTAGAATAGACAAGAAGATGCATGATGATGTTTAAATGTTTAATAAATAACTGAAGGAGACCATGCATTCTATATTTCTTTTGAAAATAACAATGTGGGGTAGGTGGTGCAGTGGATAAAGCACTGGCCTTGGAGTCAGGAGTACCTGGGTTCAAATCTGGTCTCAGACACTTAATAATTACCTAGCTATGTGGCCTTGGGCAAGCCACTTAACCCCATTTGCCTTGTAAAAACCTAAAAAAAAATAATATAATGTGGAAAATTAAAGTAAATGGTGAAAGAAAGCACTACCAATTTTCTTAATAACTTATTTTGTGTCTTATTTATGTGTCATATCCCCCTATTAGAATGGAGACCACAGGGGACCACAAAAGAATTTTTTACAAGGAAATAAATGACCAGTTCTACACCTAAGTAAGATGAATTTATCCTAGGAGAAAGACCATAGGATCAAAGGATGCAGAGTGGTAAAGGATTATAAAGATAGTTGAGTTCAAACTATTTTGCAGAAAAGGCAAGTGTCTTACCTGAGTTCATCCTGGTAATGGGTAAACCTAGGATGAAGATTAAGATGAGGAGCTGGGCTTAGGAAAAAGGTCAGGCCTGAAAATGAAGACTTGAGAATCATTTTTCAGAAATGATAGTTGAAAAATCATTACTGATTAGAGAAATGCAAATTAAAGCGTCTCTGAGGTACCACCTCATACCTCACAGACTGGTCAATATGACCAGAAAAGACAATGATCAGTGTTGAAAGGGCTGTAGGAAATCTGGGAAACTAATGCATTCCTGGTAGAGCTGTGAAATTATCCACCCTTTCCTGTAGAGCGATTTAGAATTTCGCCCAAAGGGCAATAAAAAATGTGCATACCTTTTGATCCAGCAATACCACTACTGGGTCTAAACCCTGAAGAGATCATGAAAAAGGGTAAAAACATCACTTGTACAAAAACATTCATAGCAGCCCTGTTTGTGGTGGCATGTTATGAACACTATTGTTCTATTAGAAACCAGGAAGAATGGAAATTCAGAGAAGCCTGGAAGGATTTACATGAACTGATGCTGAGTGAGATGAGCAGAACCAGAAGAACATTGTACACCCTAACAGCAACATGGGGGTGTTGATCAACCTTAATGGACTTGTTCATTCCATCAGTGCAACAATCAGGCACAATTTTGAACTATCTGCAATGGAGAATACCATCTGTAGCCCAAAGAAAGAATTGTGGAGTTTAAACAAAGACCAAAGACTATTACCTTTAATTATTTTAAAAAGTTATCTTATTATGTAATTTTGCTATCTCCTATATTATATTTCTTCCTTAAGGATATGATTTCTCTCTCAACACATTCAATTCTGATCACTTGTATACCATGGAAACAATGTAAAGACTATCAGACTGCCTTCTGTGGGGGGTGGGGGGAGGGAAGTG
Source organism: Macrotis lagotis (assembly GCF_037893015.1). Classification (NCBI taxonomy): domain Eukaryota; kingdom Metazoa; phylum Chordata; class Mammalia; order Peramelemorphia; family Peramelidae; genus Macrotis; species Macrotis lagotis. The sequence goes on along the minus strand of NC_133666.1, from coordinate 554,635,532 downwards.
AAATTGGGGGAAAAATGGTAAAATTAAAAACAACAATAAAAAAGAAATGACAGTTGAAGAGAAATGAGCATGCCAACGGAAAGAATGTGGAAAGGAAAGAGGAAAAAGTTGATAGCAGAATCTTGGAAAAGTGAGTCAGAAAAGGAAATAGAGATAGGTGAGTTACAGTACAGGAAGAAATCAGTATTATTTTTTTGGTATCTTCGAAGCCAAGACAAAAGTGAATATTCAAAAGGAAGGGTAACCAAAAGTATTATATTAAAAAATTAATGCAACAAATATTTATGAAAGGATTAATATGTAAGAGGCCCTGTTATAAAAAAACATTTATATATCAGCAAATAAGTAGTATGTATTTAGAAAGCATTTCACAGATATCATCCCATTTGATCCTCACAAAGAACCCTGGGGAACAGGTACGAATATTGTCCCCATTTTCCAGTTGAAAAAATTGAGGCAGAGGTTAAGTGACATGCTCAAGGTCACAGAGCTACTAAGTGTCTGAAGCCAGAAGTAAACTCAGATCTTTCTGACTCCACACCCAGTGCTCTATTGTTAAAAAGTCAAAGCCAAAGTAGTATGTGAAGCAAGGTGCAAGAAGTTGGGGATCTGAGAAAACTTTAAAGACAGAGCTTGAGCAGAAGGGAGAGAGGGATTCTGTGAGGAGGGAAAAGGGAGTGCCGGCCAGGCACTGGAGAAGGCTGCACACAGGCAAAGGGACTGGGGATGGTGAACAGTGTAGGAAGAAAAAGAGGCCAGCCAGTGACTTAAATTGTTAAATTGGCCAACAGTCTTTGAAAGGGTAAGATTAGCAAATGGGAGGGCTACATGGTTTTCTCCAGAGACATTCAAACATGATGAAAATCATGACCTTCAAAGTTAAATATTTTGAAGGAAAAGCAAAAAAGAGGTAGAGAAGCAGGAAATATTTCTCTATCAAGGGTTTGAAACTCCACAAAGTTAATTTGCTGGGCACATTTTTTTACCCTTTAACTATAGGAGATGTAATTGCTTTTTTTTAGGTACCCATAGGAGAAGGGAACTTCCTCCTTGTCCTCATATATCTATCTCTATGGTTGAAAACAGCTCTGAAAGGTTATCAGATCCAGCCAACTGCTTCAGCTTAACTATCAGAGCTAACTAACAGACCACCTAACAGAGGCATGGTTAAGGTCCATTTTCTAGCTTTTAAAAGACCCTGTCAAATGTTTCACTGAAATCAAGAGGTATTATATCTATTGACAGGAAAGGAAATTAACTTAAATTCCTTCTGGCTTGGATAGAAAGGACTAGTGTTTCTGCCAGATATAATGGAAAAGGTGGTATGTCTGGAGGGGAGGTTGCTCAATCAGTAAAGGCCATCTCATCTGAAAAAGGAAAGAGTTTAGGCTATATGGTCTCTCAAGTCCCTTCCAGTAGTTATGAATTTGACCTTGAAGAGTCAGAGAGTGGTGGTCAGGCCTGGGGAAGAGAATTTTGGCCCATGAAATGGCAAGTGGAGGCAAAGGGAAGGGAGTGATTAATTCAAGATACTGAAAGTTCAGAGAAAGCGATTCAGGTATTAATTTCAGAAACTAAAATATGCAGGAATTTAAAAAGTCACAAGGATAAAGTATGGTGCTTGGTACAGCCAAATTGCTTAAGAATGGACATAGTCATTTTTATTCTAAAAACAGAAGTAAATGGAATTAATAGGGAATATTTGGCATCATTTTTATTCTACACTTGTACTTGCTTTACTTTTCAGAGATTAACTTGTGAAATATTTTGGGCCCAGATTCGATTTTTACCTCATAAAACAGGCAGGTGAGAAAGAGAATGAAATTGGCTTCTTTCACATCAGAGCTCAAGTCTGCACTTTACATCTATTCCTTGTTCTGCTTAAGTAGAACTCAATGATGAATGTTGACCTAGTGGACTGCGGAAGGATGAGGAAGAAGTGCTGAGCTGGTTTGATGAGCATATGCTATAAAAAAGTTCATGTGCTTCCAGAGCAAAATGATATAGCCAAAATGATGCTGTCTGCTGAAAGCTGCCTTTTTTTTATATAGCATCTGTTTGTATTCTGGAGAATCAAGTCTTCCTTTTTTTTTAAGTAACCATCCTTATCTGCATATTCCCAATTCTAACTATTGTACACCTAACCAATCCTTCTTGCCAATACAGCTGTATAATCTATAACTTATCGTGGGTATCTGGCAGTTTTCTGGATTGAAGATTTTTTCCCACCTACCACAGGAGGCTCATTTTTTGAGAACAAAGCTGCCTATAATCTTAAAAAAACAAATAAAACCAAAAAGTTATCCCATGATAACCAAGCAATTCTTTTCTTTAGTAGCACAAACAAGTTATCTAATTGCTCACAGTAACTGGGCAAGTTTAACATGTAGGTCCAAAGTCTTTTGGGTGCATCAACAAATAAGCCTGGAGTTTGTCAAGAAGGATTATGAAATCATGAAGAATATAAGTTTTGCCTAAAAATGCTTTTTCTGAGGATGAACTATAAGTAATTTACTTACTTAGGTGCCTTGCCCAATTCTAATCTTGGACTGAAGGCTATTAAGATATAATTCTACCATGTTCTACAATTCTGAAAGAACTAGGTCTAGCTAAGACTGTTATGTGATCACTAGTGTAGTTAAGTTCAGAGATGTTCATCAAAAGGTCAGATATCAAGTACTACAATCTGTAGGCCATGGAGGCTGATGAAGTAGGGAAAAGAGAAAGCCCAGTCCTATAAAACTCCTTTCTGTTTCCATGGTGAGACAGGCAAAAATAGAGCCAAGGATGCAAAAAAAACTCATAGTTTTTAGAGAGACTGAACAAAGAAACATTCATTTAATTGTTGTATTAAATTTGAAAACTTTGTCCAATGAATGATGTAATGACTAGAGAGTCTAAACCATAAATATTGGCATTCTGTCTATAAATGAAAGCAAAGGTCATAAAGTGACTTGCCCAATATCACAAAATTAGTAATAATGATGATTATAATAACAACAAAAATAACAGCTAATATTTAAATTGTACTTTAGATGTGAAAATTGCTTTACATGTTACTTCATTTGATCCTGACTTGCAACCCTGAGAAATAGATACTATTATTATCCTCATTGGGAACAGTCAATGTTATATTTGTTTTTTGTGAACTGGTAAATTAATCAATTTTCTGAAAAGGAGGTTAGGAAATCTGCCCCATTGTGGAAGGTCTATTTATTCTCTTAAAATCACAATTCAGGGCGGCTAGGTGGCGCAGTGGATAAAGCACCAGCCCTGGAGTCAGGAGTACCTGGGTTCAAATCTGGTCTCAGACATTTAATAATTACCTAGCTGTGTGGCCTTGGGCAAGCCACTTAACCCCATTTGCCTTGCCAAAAAAAAAAAAAAAAACCTAAAAAAATAAATAAAAAAATAAAATCACAATTCAACACCAACTCCTCTGTGAAAAATTCCCTTATTCTCCTAATCACTTTCCTCTTTGATCCTTTCCCAACTTAGATATCATACCATGGTACTTTGTGCCCCTCTTACATACTCATCATTTAAAAGTACAGATCTCAAATAGAGTATCATATGTGTATATAGGTCTCAGTGCCATAGTTTAAGAAAGACATTGTTCCAAAGGAGGGAAATCAGAATGGTAAAGGACCTTGAATGCATATAAGGCTCATATGAAGATCAGTGGAAAGAACTGGGCACATTTAGAGGGCAGAAGAAAGGGTTTGGGAGGACATTTAGGGGAAGAAAGGGGCAGAGAGGCAAATTTAAGCTTAATGAAAAGAATAATTTTCTAATAATCAGAGCTGTTCATAAATGGAACATGTCTCAAAAGGTGGTAGGTTCCACTTTTTTTGGAGATTTTCAGGCAGAGGTTTATCAAATATGTTGTGGGGGGGTTGCTTTTTACATGGATTTGACTAGATGGTTGGTGAGGTCTCTTCCAACTCTCAAATTTTAAGATTCTGTAAAGAACTTGCAGCTGAATGAAAAAAGAAAAAAAATGAATGAATAGAAAAGGAAGTAGAACAAATATAGATCAAGAATAAGAGGTAAAAAGTAGTTCAAGCAATTAATTGTAACTTAGAGATGTGAAGAACCATTGAATACATTCTGTATTAGGTTCAGCATGGTGTGGTCAAAAAGCATTGGATTTAGACTCAAGAGACTTGGGTTTGAATCTTTTCAGGCCTTTCCAGCCATGATTATAGGCAAGGCACAACTTCTCTGAGCCCTAATTTCCACATCTGTAAAACGGGAATAATATACTATCTTCTTTACAGTGATGTGAGAAAAGTATACTATAACTCTATTTAAATGTGTAGTTCTATTAAATAATGAATTTACATGTAGAAGAATCCAAAGGATGAGAAGGTTAAGGAAGGTTTTTCTTCTAATCTAGAGGAGATTCATTCAGATGCTTATCTAACAATTTCTATCACAGCTTCCTAGTTGGTTTTTAGTAGATTTGGGATAAAAGCAATGAAAGATAAAACAATCACAAACATACCACATTATTCCAGAAAATTAAAAATTGTTTCAGTGCTAGAAGCTAAGTCTTTACCTCCTTTCCCCAACCTCACAATTTTTTCTAAATAATAGGATTCATTTAAAGCTTCATACTTTATTATTGATATGAAGGAATCCACTTGGGATGCACTTAGAAAGTACAGGAAATTAATCCTCTAAGGCTAGTTTCAAAATATTAAAGCAGAATTTATAAACTTCCAAATATTTTAATCTAAGACTAGCCTCAGTTAGTGAATACTAGTTGCCTATAAAGGAGGAAGAACCACAATCAAAATAAAAACAAGATTACAAAGAAGACAAAAATCATTGCATAGTTTTTATGTGATACTTTTCCAAATAAAAGCTAAAAGTATTTATGTTTTTCTAACTTAAAAAGATGATTTTTATATTGGGAAAGAAAATAATACCATTATAAATTAAGGCATTTTATATTTGTTGGTTTTTCAATCTCCATTAAATGTACTATAAAGTTAATTCAATTTTATTTAATTAAGCATTCATTAATTGCTCTAGATAGCAATTGTCATGAATTGCTAAATTTGGAAAACTTTCTTTGATATTATCCCACATTATTTTTCTCATAAATATTTAAGATGCCATTCTCAGTTGTAGCATTAAATTTAGAGGTGAGTTTTGTTAATTTTGGCATCAATATTATATAATCCTTAACACTGGGTTGTTAATTTGGGTTCTTTTTTTTCCTTTTTACTTAGAGATAACTTATTTTGCTTTTTTAATTGACCTAGAATTAAAGTATTATATTTAGGGAGGGAAAATTAATAATAAAGTATCTACTTCCACTAAATATGAAATTTTCAATAATTAACAAATATTTATTTAACATTTATATGTCCAATACTAGGGGTTGGGGGAGATAAAAAACTAAATAAGAAATTATCCCTGACTTTAGTAAGTTTTTTTGGCTTTTTTTTTAAAGATTTTTTGCAGGGCAAATGGGGCTAAGTGGCTTGCCTAAGGCCACACAGCTAGCTAATTATTAAGTGTTTCATTCCGGATTCGAACTCAGGTACTCCTGACTCCAAGGCCAGTGCTCTATCCACTGCGCCACCTAGCCGTCCCATAAGTTTTCAATCTAATAAGGAGATAAGATATTTATGGAAATAGCTCTAATACAAAATAAATATGAAAAGTATATGTATACTAGAGGTACAAGTCCAAGCGTTTTCATGGTCCAAAATCAGTTTACTTACTTTTTCCAATAACAAATATTTTTAAAAAAATCAACCTACCCCTTTATTTCTCCCTCCCCTCAATTAAATCCTACAAGCATTTTACAATATACAAATATTTAAACATTATACAAACAAGTGTTTATTTGTAGCAGGTACTGTGGTTTATTCTTTCATCCCTGTTTTAGAGTCAGCTGCCTGCTTGAAATAGAAACAAATTTCTATACCTTCCTCAAAAGATTGAAGAATTGACTTTTGAACTATAATCATCTGGTTACCCCAAGAACTGGTTCTCCAGTATATCTGGTAGCTGATGTCTGGAAAGTTTTTGTGTTTCTCTCTGAACAAAATGTTGAAACTTAAATGGCAAGAGCATAATCAAAGCATTCATATTTTCTCTTGCAGGCTTTAAATGAAATTCAGTTTTATCTGTGAGGATTTTTGCCATTCATTTAATATTGATTTTGGCAGTGATTTATAGTACTAACTTTTAAAACTAGTTATTGTCACTGAATTCATCAATACAAATTTCAAACTAAAAATCTATTTATCCTAAATCATCTTAACAAAGCTGAATGTGTGAAATATTAGTTACACTTGCAAATCCCATTTGAGTACAAAATGATGCCTGGGACTACAGTGTCAAGCACTTTGATGAAAAGAGTACTGAATGTCATTCTCCACTATTTTGGCTCCCAGAGCTCACATTTCCAGGGGCTAAGTTGACCACAGAGGCAATTGGTGAAGGTTCCCCATTCAGAGGAATTAACCTTGTCTAAAACTCTTAACTTCTCAATGATGAAAATGCATTCCTTCACAATTAGTATCAAGAAATCATTTCCAACTTGATACTATTAATAGAAACCAGATGCTTACCTTTTTTATTGATTGAGGTATTCATGTTCCTACTTTGTGACTCCTGATTTCTATAACATTTTACACTTCTATGTCTAGAGTTATGAGGCAAATCCCTCTACAAATCCATCAGTACCTAATAGGAAGAGCCCTTTTTTGCCATTTCATTAAAGATGGAAAAACAGACTACCTTTGCACATTACTAAATCTCCAAGGCTGGGAAACTGATTAAAAAATAAAAGCCCTACTAATCTAGAAACTTCTAGACTGAATCTCAAAATTTCAGCCAATTAGCTACCTGAACTCTACCTGACTTAAAAAGCACCGAATTAGGAGTCAATCTATTGTCACTACTACTTCCTCATGTGATTTAACTTTCAGACTTTAATGTCCAGTCCTATCAAATGAGATAATACCTTATCTACTTCAAAGGGTTATTGTGAGGACCACTGATATCATGCCTCTGAAAGTGTTCCGAAAAGATATGGCATTATAATACATTACGGCTAGCTTTGACATATTGTTTTAGGGTTTGCAAAGCACTTTACATATATCATAGGAGTCCTGAGAGGTGGTATTATTACTGTCCTTAAACAGATGAGAAAATTGAGAATTAAAGATGTTAAGAAACTTGATGAGAGTAACAAAGCTAGAAAATGTGTAAGGTAACATTTAAACTCAAATATTTATTATTGACATTAATTATTAAAAATATTAATGACAACTATGCATTTGGAACACTGAATGTCATCTTTAACTCATTTGTACAATATTCAAATTTCTAAAAAAGAAGTTTGAAATTTTTCGTTTTGTTGAATCCAAGCTATGGTCACAATTCAAACACAATTCAAATGCCAACCACTCCATGAAGCATTCCCTGATTCTCTGTCTTTAATGGAAGTCCTCATATACACAGCACTTTGTCTTATAGATTTGTTTACTATTTCATATTATTGTTATTTGAGTAAGTGTCATATTTCTTGACTTGATTATAAGCTTCATTGACACAAGAATTAGTACCTGATGTTGTGATCTGTAATACAATTAGATGTTGACTTTGAATGGAAAGTCAATCTTTTTATCAGTACCAACTACAGGCATGAAGAATGTAGAGTACTAAAAAGATGGGATATCATAAACTGGGGAATGGCCAAATAAGTTATGGCTTATGAATGAGATGAAATACTATTATGCTGTAAGAGATGAGGAAGGAAATGGTTGCAGAAAAACGTGTGAACACTTGTGTGAACTGCTACAGAAGTGACAAGAACCAGGAGCACAACTTTTATAGTAATGGCAGTATCTTAAAGATAATCAACATGGAAAGACTTAGTAACTCTGATTAACACAATGACCAACCACAATTTCAGTTCATGATGAAACAAACTATCCTTCCAGAAAGAGAACTGAGAGAGAGAGACTGAAACATTTTTTTTAGGAACATAGCTAATATGTAATTTTTTTTGCCTGTTCATATATATTTGTAATAGGTTCTATTTTTCTTGCCTTTGCAATGGGTGAGTAAGGGGGAGGGAAGAGAGAGGAAATTTTGAATTGAAAATAAAATTGAATGAAAAAATAAAAATTTTAAGTATGCACATACATGTGTGTGTGCGCACACACACACAAACACACACACATAAAACAGTACATGGGGGTTGTGTGGAATGCAACTTGTATTTTACCTGACTTGATTATTCTTCAATTAAGTATTAAGACTTTTTTAACTCTAAGGAAAAAAGAGAGTAACCAATATCTGGAGTGAAAGTCCTAAATTGTTTAGGCAGAATAGAGAGCTAATGAAAAATTCATATTATCTTGTAAGATCATTTGACCCTTTCTGTATAACAGATTTCTTTGGCATTAAAAAAATATGATTTTAGATACTTCCTAGCTCTGTTTCAATATGTTGAACTATAAAATAGGTATAACAGTATGTCTCTCTCAGTATTGTTGTGAGGATCAAATGAGATAATTGTAAAGCTCTTATCACAGCACCTAGAACAGAACTCATATAAAAGCTTATATTTCCTAACTTATTCTCTGCCCCCTCCACTCCCCCCCCCCAACCTCTTCACAGAAAAATATTTTTAAAATGAATAAAATACATAGAATTACAAAGAAATGCTTGGAGTTAAGAACTGGAAAATCTTGTTTGAGGAACAAGAAGTAGGTTACAGGACTGTGGACTATGTGGGGGGACGGAAGGTATAAAAAAGACTAGAAAAGTGGGAAAAGGGGCAGCTTATGGAGGGCCAAACAGAGAATTTGATATTTAACCTTAGATATTATAGGAAACTACTGGATGGATTGAATACACACATGATCAGATAACATGGTCAGTTTTGTGATTTAGGAACATTAATTTCACAGATGAGAGAATTACAAAGGAAATAAATTATATTGAAATACAGCTATCAAAATATTTTAAAAATAAATACAGAGACTCCCGCTCAAGAACCCATGTCTTAGTCTGTATCATCGTAACATCATTCATATATTCACCTTTCCCTCTGCCACTGCCAACTGCATTGGTGAAGGCCCTCATTATCTTATACCTGGACTATTAAAATTAAAGTATTCATTGCTTCAAGTCTCCTTCCTTTCCAGTTCATCCTCTACTCACTTGTCAAACAATTGACTCTTTCCAATTCATCCTGTATATAACATTCATGTACATAATTGTTTACATGTTTTCTTCCCAATAGATTGTGAGCTCCTTGAGAGGAGGGAACTTGTTTTTTTTTTTTCCTTTTAGCACAGTGTCTAGAATATAGTAAGCAGTTAATAAAGGCTTCCTAACTGCCCAAAGGAAACAGGGGAAACATAGAAGCAAAGAGGGCAATGGCAAAAAGATAAACAACTAGTTTTTGTCTGCCACAAAATTTTTGAGAGGAAAGACAAACATGGAAGATGATTGAATCAGAAGGTACTTTAGAGATTATCTTTTCCAACAGATACTTCAGAATATGGGAGTTAATGACTTTACAATTGGGATGGCTACAAAGAACCCCAACCTAATTTTTTTTTTGCAAGGAATGGGTTTAAAAGACTTGCCCAAGATCACACAGATAATTATCAAGAGTTTTGAGAATGGATTTGAACTCAAGTCCTCCTGACTCTAGAGTCACCTAGCTGCCCCAGATTCCCAAAATAAATTAAAGATTGTATAATTCAGGCCAGGCAGAACCTTTAGAGAATGAATTACTCTAGGGAGCAACAACAACAAAATTAAATTAGAAGGAAAATGTTCTTTTTTCAAGTCATCAATTGAAAAAAAATATTACCATAAGACATCCCTTACAACCAACACTGCTGAACCAGTAAATGGATAAACATGCCATTAATCTGCAATGTAGATCCCCAATTTTAAATCATTTACTTCTAAAATATATATATATATATATGTGTGTGTGTGTGTGTGTATACATATATATATATTAAGAAGGAAAAAAATTGTGCTACATTTTTAACAAAATAAAAGTTAGCATTTATACAGTGCTTTAAGATTGACATAGCATTTTTACAAATATTATCTAATTTTACAAAAAATAAAAACCCACCTCATTTACTTTTTGCCCTCTTGTAAATGTGTCTTTGTACTTATAAATCTTCATTAATTTTTGTTTTTGTTTTCCTATTTATATATAACATGCATGCATATAATAAAGTACATATATGCTAAATAGATATAAATATAGTTGTGGTTGTTTCTACAGTCTTTGTTTTGTTTGCATCCCTTCATATGCAGTGAGGATTGGTTTGGTCTAATGGATGAGGGAGTCAAGAAGATCAGGGTTTAAATCCTGTCTAGGACACATGTAGCTGTGTCATCCTAATAAATTATTTACCTTCTGGGAATCTTAGTTTCCTCATCTGAAAAATGAGGGAGGTGGAAGAGATGGCTTGTGAGTTTTTTCTAAAACTATGATTCTATGATCGGAGATATTATATGCTTCCTTAACATGAAGAGTAGATTAAATAAATTTAGCTTTTCCTGAAAATTCAGGATCATTGCTATGAAAATCAAATAATTGAATTATAGAATATTAGGGTTAAAAGGAAGCTTTTACAGATTATATAGTCAAAGCTCCTCATTTTCTAGAGGGGAATTTTGCTATCTATATCACATTAATGCCCTTGGGGGTTATTAAGGAATAACTAGAGACTATTTGTCTTTATATTAAATGGACCCAGGCTGCTATGCCTGTTTAGTCTTTCTGACCACTCTTTTACCGACAGATTCTTAGTTATTATTTCTGCAACTGTCAATGTGTATGTAGAGTTCTAGATATGGAGTTGAAAGAACACTGACTGGAATTCTGTGTAAAAAAAAAAGCCAGAAGAAGAAATTGGCTTTGAAATGGGTCTGTTCAGTACCTGAAGCTTATTTTGATATGTGTGTGTGTGTGTGTGTGTGTGTGTGTGTATTTTCTATGTGACAACTTTCCAACTACTAGGGGGGTGAGTAGCCTTTGGCTTCTTTTCTGATTCTGAGTTTACATTCAGACTGGAAAGGCAGAATGAAATTGGGATACATTGGCTGTTGTTCTACTAGCAAAGGCAGTTTTTAATTTACATTGCACTGGTGCATTTTCATTGCATTACCTTTGGTCGTCAGCTCCATTTTGGTTGCTGTTTAGGACAATTCTCCAAAGATCTGAGGCTACTAATTTCTTCTGGTCATTCACAAAGTTGATATCAGGCAACTGGAGCTCATAAACTTTACTTTCAGAAAGACTGAATTCTCGAAAAGCAACAAAAGTTTTCTGAAGTTCATCCCAGTATTCCAAACTACAAGGAACCTAAATTAAGATTAAAAAAAAAGTCAAAAATTTAATTCAAATCACCAAGTATTTGTTCAACATCTTAAAGGTACTCTGAGGAAAACATGATCTTTTCCTTCAAACAGGATACAGTCTAATATGAAGGATAAAATGTGCATAAATAGTAACACCTCAAAAATAGAATATAGCATGTAAGAATTGTGCTTAAGAATTTCAAGGAAGGAGAAGTCATTTCTCAGGCTGTTATGGTAAATGGGATACAGTTAAATGAGAAGGTACAAAAGGATTACCTAGGAGCATTGAGAGTCTAGTTGTAATTATGTATGTAATTTGTAGTAGATTCAGCTGTCACAGTTTAATGATTTCCCTGGCTTCATTTAGTAGCACGTGTTAGAGTGAAGGCAGGGAATAATGGAAGTAATCCAAATTGGAGGTTTTGCAAGATAGATAATATAATAACTGTGCAAAGGGATCAAGAGAAGAGGAATCTTTGGAAGAATCAGGAAGTCTTCATATATTAGGGAGCATTAAGACTATTTTGTAGTGTGGCCAGGAATAGCAAAAGCCACAGGGGGTAGAAAAGGTATTCAAGGTATAAGAAGTATGAACAAAAGCATGGTGGCAGGAATTCAAGAGACCAATATTAGGAATATAAATTAATCCACTAAGCAGTAGTAAATGTGAAGGAAAGTAGTATGAGATAAAGCTAAACATGGATCACATTTACTCGTGGATCATGAAGGGACTTAATGACAGCCTAGGTGTTTGAATTTTAGAAGCTTTAGATATATACTACATTGATTATAAGTGACCCAACTAGATGAAAGAGCATATAGTCACAATTCTAAATAATCAATTTAATATCTAGGTATTGATGCTAATACTTTATTAAAAAACAGAAAGTATTAATAGTTTGAAACTCTGAGGAATATCTTATCCTCCCATGCCACAAGAACAATACAATAATCATATATTATCTTCATTTTTGTAGCTCATTAACACAGTCCACATCTCATAATTTAATTCAATATATGCTTATTGAATTTTTATTTTGAGCCTATTACTGAGAAAACCATAAATTATATGATACCAATCCTTGTTTTCAAGGATTTCAAATTCTCATTGAGGAGATAACTTACACATATTAAATGTAAAACAAGCTAATATGACTACCAAGATTCATGGACTGATTCAGTCAGTATCCCTGCTCATAATGGAAGGTAAAGTTTAGATTTGTAGGGTTCATGCTGCCTAAAATAGAGAGGTAAGAATAGATAGTCTAAGAGGAAAGAGAACACATTCAGGCTAGAAATGGCATGTACAGAAGTGGGAAGGATACCTTTGGGCATAAATGTCAATGTGTTGGCAATCAGAAAAAATTCACAGCAAGCTAAGGCAGGAGGTTTAAGCAGTGAAGGCAGTGGGCATTCATGATACAGAAGTGGAGAAGTCAAAAAGGACATTAGGGGATGTTGAGGACAAGCTTCACCAAGTTCACAATTTTGGCCTAAAGACTAGCTTTTTGGCTATATGTTCATTTTGGAACATTCCAAACCACTCAGGAAATTTATAAAACAATAGAAAATGAATTACTGTAAAAACACATATAAAAATATGTGGGTTATGTGTCAGCATTTTTCTCTCTACACACCCTATTTTCCTTGGTTGATCAAGTGGCATGAGCAAATTCACTCCAAATGGAAACTGCTGGAAAAGTTGGAAATGCTTATTTGTGTGACCAGGAGTACTTATCCAAAATCTGTACATTTAATTTGTTCTTTTCATATATTAAAAAAAACACCAACACCTTCAGACTAAAAGAAAAATCAGTGATTAAAGTACAAAGAAAAATCTAGTAAACTACTTTTGGATAAAATTTGGTATTTTAAAGATCCTTTACAATGAAGCAGCTGCAAATTTGCTAGAAATATTTACACACATATGATTCAGTGGTTCCATAAACTCTCCATCTCAAAAGAATGCTCTTTCTCATTCTAGACACTTCACTTTCTTCTTTTCTACAAAGAATTCCACGTCCATTTATTATAAATATTTCCTTCACCCTTTGGCAACAGTCAACCTTCTATTCCCAAAAAGCCTGTTTTGCCACATTCCACTTCTCATCTTTTTAATATTTACAGCAATTTTTAGAGAAATTTATGGTCCTATACTTGTCCTCTATTTCTGTTATGGGTAGAAATGGAGGACTAGAAGGTTTCTGAGTTATGTGGACTTTATGGGTATAGAAGTGGTAACAGAGTCACGAGGAGGAGTGAAAATAGAATAATCTAGAAGATGGTTCAAAGTCCAAAGACAGAAAGTTCACAAAGCAGAGAGAAAACTATAGGGTCTAGGAAGGAAAACATAGCTGGATTTCAGAAACCAAGGAATTTACTAGCTGAAATCATACTAGAAGAGAAATAACACAAGAGTTAGTTGATATATAATGAAGATTAATTTCACTTAGGGATCAGTATGAGGCAACATCATTTGATGGGCAAAAGCCTATATTGTTGATGAGTTATTTTTTCTGTCATGTTCAGTTCTCCATGTGTTTTGGGATTTTCTTGGCAAAGATACTGGAGTGGTCTGTCATTTCCTCTCCATTCGTTTTACAGATGAGGAAAATGAGGCAAGAAAGGTTAAGTGACTTGCTCAGGGACACCCAGCTAGTATCTGAAGTTAGATTTGAACTCAGGTGTTCCTCACTCTAGGCTAGACGCTCTAGCCACTGTACCACCTGGCAGTCCCTGAGGGTCTACCAGTCATCCTCCAAATGCTTATCTGAAGAAAATACAGCTGTAGGCTCTGACAGTTTTCCACTAAATGTTGACATTACCCAGCTAATCTCAGTTTTAGGCGCAACATTGAAACTACATCTCTAGCACTCTAATGCTATATTTATAGCTCCATATGTTAGAATTCTCTTAAGAACTCCAAGATCTACTTTATGAGCTCTTTTAAAAAGAACTCTATCACATACTTTTATGTTTAGAATTGGTTATTTAGTATAGAATGTTCTATGTTTAAAAATCTATAGTTATCCTTCCTAAATGATTTATTATTAATTTTTGTACTGAATAGCTGTAAGGAAAAATGGTGGCTTTGGTTGCCAAGATGTAGTTTTAGAAATGTTGAATATACAGAATTGAGTCAGGAGAAGTAGTAACGAGTAAACTGATTTCACTGGAAAATCTTCTATAAATAACACGTGATACTTTTCAAATGACTGTCAAGAATATGTATATTTTTATTATATTTTTTTCATACCCATTATTTGACAAATTAAAAAAAATTAGTCAGCCATATAAAATTAACTGTACCTTAGGTATATATGTAAACTTTAAACTGAATGCATTTTAGTCTGTATAGGAATTTTTTCTTTTTTAGGTTTTTGCAAGGCAATGGGGTTAAGTCACTTGCCCAAGGCCACACAGCTAGGTAATTATTAAGTGTCTGAGACCAGATTTGAACCCAGGTACTCCTGACTCCAGGGCCAGTGTTTTATCCACTGCCACCTAGCCGCCCCTCTGTATAGGAATTTAAATTTAAATTTAAAATGTTATTTCATAACATATTTCCATTCAATGGCTAATTGGTGAAGATTTGAATATGTGCAATGCCTTTTTAAAAGTCAGTACAAAAAGTATATACGGAATTTATTATTTAGTAACATTAAAAATAATTACTAGAATTGTGTTGCCAATTCATCTTCATGGACAATTTTATGTTTCTGTAACTGAGGGGGGGTGTTATCTCCCAAGGACAAATTCTGAAACATCCTCATCTAATTGACTATCCTACTTTTTGGCTATTAAAATATTTTAAACTGCATTTAAACAATTTCTTTACTCCACCCAAAATTGTGGACTAACTGGGTTGGCCAGAGATAAAGGTAGAGGGCAATATTTTGGAATATGGGGGTTTTGTTCATAAATTAAATAAGTATTCAAACTAGATACTAAAAACTGGAGATTCACAGAAGTCAAATCAAATGGGCTTTATAGTAATTTGTGCAGTTAGAAAGAAAGATCAGTTACATAGGTTTCATGGAAATAACTTTATTTCTAGGCAAGATATTCAAAACCTTGTCTCACAAAATGTCACAGGTACCTCTTGGACTATTTTACAATAGTTTTCTAAGTTAATCAACTTTTGCCATATGGAGCCTAGACCTTCAAAACATGACAAGCCATATCCTATTCAGGCCCAGCTCTCTTCCCTCTTCCATCCACATTGAAACATCTCTGATAAATGAACTTTTAACATCTCTTTTGGAAGTTGGCCTCTGTGATACCTCCTAGGTCTCTTTTCACCTTGCTCCCTTGTCCCCCACAGGCACTATCTTCCATTTTGCCTATTTCCATTCTCCCATGGATGCTTTGAAGTATTAAATGATTAAACAGAAATATTGAAAGAAAATCTAAATGTATGAGAAAACTAAGGATTAATCTAAATCTAATTAATGGTTGTAATACACATTGCTCAAGAATGTGGAAATCTTTGTCAATAAGAATGATTCTTTGAATCATATGTGTTCATTTTTTCACAAAATATAAGACATTACAAAGACCAAGTACTGCTTTACTATTGTCATTTTATAGGAAAAACAAAGAAAGCATAGACAAAATAAATTATCTGCTTGCTTTTATAACATTATGGTACAAATGGAATTTTACCCACATATAGATTCTCTGTAAAGAATCAAAGAATAAAAATTTCTGGGTAAGGAGATTGGAAATTCTGGAAATGATCTTAAGGACTAACTGGCCAAACTGAGGTCACTTGGCATTGCTACCTGTTCTAGTCCTAGTCAGTCACTAAACTGCTAGAATTACCTTAGGAACCTTGTGGTTCCAGAATTGTCCTGACTTATATAAAGAAGGGAGGGGGATAAGCATCTGGCTGCTGGAACAGAAGCTACTCTTCTCTTCTTTGAGAGATGCATTGATGTCACATTAGCATTAAGGTCATGGTTTCTCACCCTAAGGCAGTGGTAGTTCAGCAGAGATTAGGATCCAAGACAAACCATTTTCTCTTCCTTTACTCTAAATGAAACCCAACTGTTCAGGAGATCAACACAAGAAGAAACAGTCTTCCAACATCATCAACAAAAAGCCTCCTCTAAATATCATACCATAACATAAAGTGCCAAAGTAAAATGTCAAGCACGAATACAAAGGTAGGCCAGGCATATAATCAGCTATTTAACACATCCAGTTTCCACTCCTTGCTAAAAGGTTGGGGAGAACAGAACGCTTCTAGACAAAACGTAAGGAAGACAAAGGCATGAACAGCTGGAGTAGAGCAATGTGTTCAGGGTTGCCCCCAGAGCTACATTCTTGTTTTCTTAGTCCTGTGTTTTATTTAATTTTAGTTTAGGAAATAAAAAAAACAACACAAAAGCCTTTTTTGCTTTGAGATACAATATGGAATTCTTGAAGCTCTCTTTCTCACATGGTGGGCGCTTCCCCTTGGAGATCAAACCACTCTTGTTCCAGAAACAATGACCTACACCTCCCTGCACTCAAAATCCAGGAAACACGTGTATTTTATCATCTCTTAACAAGGCCACCTAAGTGAAAGAAAGGCAGAATACAATATAATCTCATATTGTGTGTCAGATGCCAACCCATGCTGGGATTTTAAATTTAACTTCCTGAGTGTGAATAAACTATTGGCCTCATGATTATACTATCTTGGTATGGGGATGAATTTCTAGTTCAGAGTTCATTTTCTTAGAATGTGGTTTTCCTTGTAGGTGAACTAGGAAGACTATTGTGTAAAGCATTTACTTTTTAATACTGATTTTTAAAATCATCAAAACTTTAGTTTACTCACATGTTCTCCTATTGAAAATCTCTTGTGCTTCAGAGTAGCATAAAATGGAAATTAGGTACTTTTGCTTACAATTGATCAGTTGGTACAGACTGATTCTACACAACCTGCCTGACTATGACCTTCATCATTCACAAGTCTCAATGTTATATAACTACCAAGACAGATTCTTTTTTTCTGATTTTTACAAGGCAATGGGTTAAGTGACTTGCCCAAGGTCACACAGCTAGGTAATTATTAAGTGTCTGAAGTAGGATTTGAACTCAGGTCTTCCTGACTCCAAGGTCAGCACTCTATCCACTGTGCCACCTAGCTATCCTTCAAGACAGATTCTTATGAAAAAGCTGAATAATAGTGACACAGATCAATTCCACTTGCAGAAATTTTAAACTTTCTTTTGCCAAGGGCAAAAATAATCTCTTTTTCATATCACTTTGGAAAATGTGTCTTTGTGACACTTTCAGAATTTAGAAAATAATATTAAACATTCTTTGATAAGATCAATCACCAGGTCAAAGTGAGTATTTTAATGATCATATTATCAATATAAATCATTTATATTCTCACTGTTCCTGGCAACTTTTTTTTTAAGACTTTAAGTGGCAAAGTGAGTGGCAATCTCTATTGACAGAAGGTTTCGGTTTGAGAGTAAATTCCCTATATCAATGGTATGTTTTGAAAGGTTTAAAATAATTATCTAATAATGATGACAGTATGTCAAGAATCTGTAAGGTACAGAAACTCTAGTAGGAAGCAATTCATTTATAAGTTATAAGAGCATTGCTTGAGCTTCAGAGAGACTAAGTCTAGGGAGGTTACTTGCTAGGGTCATTCATTATGTTAGTATGAGTCACAGATGGAACCCAAACCCAAGTCTTTCTGACTCTGTGAGTCTAGTTCTCTATCCACTATCTCATGATCTTAATCAAATTTCAAGTTGATGGTAAATAAATGTATACTACGGTACAGTGGTAAGGACCTGGGTTCAAATCCTGATTTTGATGGTTACTATCTGGTGTGACCTTTGGGGAAAATTCCTTCACCACTCTGCAACTCATTTTCCTCATCTACAAAATGAAAAAGTTGAGCTAAAAGGCTCATGAGATTCCTTCCAGTTCTAGATCTAAGATCCAATAGTTAATAGGGTGGATGAAGGAGAATTTTTAGAACTGGAAAAAAAAGTAGACAAAAATAGAAAGTTGAGTCATAATGGGAGACATGGGAATAGTGTGCAGATGATGGAGGTAGGAGGAAATACGAAGAAAGATCAATTGCCAAAAATATAGATACCAGAAAAATGTAATGCATATTTAGAAAAAAATGATAAAGGTTATCCCATAGTCCCATCTTAGATAGGAGTTTTCTAATAATGATCTGGTTTTTTTTTTAAAGCTTGAAATGTTTATCCAGATTGTTCATAAGTACACACACATATGCATACAGACTAATGCATATTTGGCTTCAATATATGCCAAGATTTAACATTTATATGTATGATGTATTCATGGCATAGTTAAAGAGCTGGCTTACTCTAACTTGCACATCCCCCTCAGTGTAAAAACCAATTACTAAACAATAAAATAAAATACAAACATGCTTGAAATCAGAATGTTTTCTTTTAAAATGTTTTCTTTTTACGTGCATCTGCCTTTCAGTTGGTTTTGTGTGAGAGAGAGAAAGAAAAAAAAGAAAGCTTCTATACATCTTCAACTAATAGAAGCCATAAAAAACCCCTTTGTAATATTGGAACCAGTGAAGAAACCACAAGTATTCAAATGCAGGAAATCATGATTTTATAACATTTTAATGTGATCTACTCTTGGGAAACAAAGTTAACCAAACCCTATTTCTGTACAGGAAATATTCCAGTGTACAGTTGTACGACATTGTGGTGAAGGGGTACAGCTGCAGAATTTTCACCTGTAATGCCCCACTGGTATTGTGGCTTACTGCATTGCATCAAGATTGCCTTCCTGTCCGGAAAGCCCTCTAAGTACAAACACAACTATGAGTCCAGGTTTTATTTTCCCTTGGTATCAGAATATGGTAATTTAAGAGCCCTGAGAAATACTTTTTAACCTTTAAAAGGAAATACATAACATTCTTTTATTAGGACTTATATTTTGTTTTATTTTTTTAAACATGTGACCAAGTTATCTTATCAATTTATCAAGCTACCAGGTTTAGAGCAAATGCAGGTGGGTAATAAAGCGATTTTTCTCCTCTTAAAGGAAAAATAATCTAAACACAAAGAACTTTTTGGCCAAAATTAAAGTGAAAAAAAGGAAATTTTTTGTAAAATATATTTTTAAAACTATCCAAAATCACCTGGTACTTTTTGTGTTATTCCTGCTTGTGAAGGTTTACCAAGTTATGGCAAAAACCATCAAATATACATTGTGTAGTTGAAAGAACTCCGAGTTAGATTTTAGGAGACACAGTTCTTTGTGAATAGAGGCAAATCACTTAACTGCTGTAGGCATGTTTATACATCTGTTAAAAAATAAGAAGGTTGGGCTACAAGATAATTACTAGCACTTTTATGATTAAAGTTTATTATTTTTGAAATATGCCACCTAGGGTTTGTTAAAAATTTTAAAAATTTAACTAAAGGGATCTATGGTGCTATAACAAAAGACTGGATTTGGAATTAGAGCTCAAATGTTCTGATCTTTGCTGTGAGATTCTGGGGAAGTCATTTCTCTCTTGAAGGCTTAGTTTCTTCATCTGCAAAATAAGAGAATCAGACTAGATGGCTTCTGAGTTCTCTCCTTACTTGAGTTCTAAAACTTTGAACCTCTAAGGTCCAATTCCAAATTTATGATCAGCTGATTATCTGGTAAACAGAGAAAAAATACAGACACCAAACTAATTGGACTGTGATTATTTATGACATGATATAAATTCAAATATGCAAGATTTGATAAGTTGATTCTTAACTGTCCATGATAAGAAAAGGCAAGAGATAATATAGATGTAATGAATTTCCCTGATTTGTATTAACAGGAGAGGTCAATTTGTCAGTTCAAATTAAAGTTATAATTACATAATATTTTAAAAGGTGGATAATTAGTTTAATTCTTTAAAGAACACAAAGAATTTGGAACAAGATGACAAAATGATTTCTGTGAGGATATCTTTTAGGGAGCTTGTTTTCAACTATATATATTTCTAACTCAGTGCCTTTGTGAGTGCCAGACTTGAATTTCAATTACCAACTGCATCTCCACCAGGAAGTCAATTGTATCTGTCTCTTTAAATCTACCTTCTCTTTTCTGACTCAGATTTTTCTATTAGTGGAACTATCTATTCTGCTTTGTTCAAAATGCTATTTTGATTCCTCTAAAATAAAATTTGTGATGGTCAATTAGTTAAAGAATCACAGAATTTTAGAGATGAAAAGATCCAAGATTCTAGTCTAACCTATACCTGATTAAGAATTCTAATACAAATACTTGACAACAAATACTTGACAAATGGTCCTCCAACTTTTATTTGAAAATTTCTAAAAGGAACTCTATCACAACCCAAAGAAATCATAATATCCTTCCTAAATCCTCTCAAGGCTAAACAGTCCATATCTTCAATGAAGTCTTGATTCTCCTTTCTATTTGTATTCTTGTCACCCTGGTTACGGTCCTTTACTATCATCCACTTGAGTAATGAAATAGATTATTCTGCCTTTTATTAACATACCACATCTTTTAATTCACCCTTGAAAAAGTTGCTAAGATTGATCTTCCTTATGCATATAAGCACTCATGGCTTTCATCTGTTCAACTTGGTAACTCTCAATTGTTTTCAAGTAAGGTATAAATTCAAAACTTTACCCAAGTGTAAAAAAAATGGTTTAATTCTACTTTCCCAATCATAGCCTTTTATATTTTCCCACTATTTCTGTTTTTCTTTTTTATTATAAGCTTAACTATCGTCAATAAACATAGACATATACATATACAAATAGGAACAAATTATATACAAATATGAAATATATTAAAAGGAACAAAAAGAAGGGTTTGGATAGGAAACTAATTTGTTATAAGCAGTTTAAAAAATTAATATTATGTTTAACAGTGCTCACAAGATATTGAATATTTTCCTTCTCTAATGTTATTTGTTGAATTCTTACCTATCTTTTAAGGCTCATGTCAAAATGCTACCCCCTCCATGAAGAAACTCCTAATCCCTGATGTTAGTAACCCCAGAACTTTATTTTGTACTATGTAAGCAATAAACATACCATAAGGCTGTTAGTGGGCACAGTGGGTCTGGAGTTAAGAAGATCTGAATTCAAATGCAGCCTCAGAAACGAAGTCAACTGTAAAACACTATCTCGCAGAAGTGTTGTGAAGGATCAATGGAGATAATATCTGTTAAACCCTTAGCACAATATCTAGAATACAGTTGATACTATATATAAATGCTTATTTCTTCCCCATGCATTATTTTGAATCATAGATTTTTATTCCTCTATTTATCTTTTTTATTAATCTCCTCTGGTGACAAATATTCTGCTTAGCACAAGGCACATAGTAAGCACTTAATAAATGTGTGAATTGAATAACTGCATAACAACAATTTAGAGTGAGCATATCAATTATTTACAGGTGAATGAGTCTTCCTAAAGTATTGGATTATTAAGTAATTGTTCTCAGCAATGCTATTTACATTATTAATTTGATTCTCATATCCTTTCTTTCAAAGAAAATGCAAAGACTAACTCCAACCCTCCAGATAATAAACATTTTCAAATTAGTGTGAATGTGGTTCTCCTATAAATTGAAAAAGATAAATTCATAAGACAGTATTTTAACCTCTTGTTTCATTGAGTCTTTTACTGGAGATACTTATGTGATTTTAAATCAAAGATACTGAGAAGAAAAATTATAGACATACATTAAGGAGGAGGAAATGGTAAAGGGTATGAAAAAATAAAAAATAAACCTGCATAATTATAACTTGATTAAGTGAACTGACTACATGGTGTAAAGTTTTCAAAACAGTAACTTGAGTTAGCCTCTGTCAATCTAAGTAATTAAATGTATTAAATTTCACTGTGGGAAAAGTGAAATTGTATGCAATTTCCATTGATGACTCTCAGGAATTGTGTCCAAGTTCTGGCCCCAATCCATTTCTCTACCCTTATCTCTTAGTACTCCCTTACTGGGACCTCCTGCTCAGGTCTCTGGAGACTATTCCCAAATAGGCTTTTGTGTTTCTCTCCGTTCCTACTAGGGAATGAGCATTTCTGCTGACTCCTCTAAGGTGGCTTTCCAGATCACTCGTGTTGCAAATGTCTACTGAACAACTAGGGTATTTCATGTTGAAATTGCTCATTTGGGTCAAAATGTCACCTAGACATTTTTTACTGTGACTTGTCTTACCTAGTAGAGTATAAATTCCATAGGACACAGAGTTATAACCTATATGGAGAAACAGGAAAGAACAAAAGATAACACACTAGGCTGGTCACTTAAGAGTTGTGCAATTCTAAGAAGAGTATATATATATATATATGTATATGTATCTGTAGGCCTCAGTTTCCTCATCTGTAAAATGAGGATAGATGACATTTCTAAATTCCATTTCTAACATTCAATATTATTTTTCTCTGTATCTCCTAAAGAATCCAGAATCATGAAAAATCAAAACATAAAAAATGACACATTACAAAAGCAAAGTGTGAAAGGGTGAAATTTGATGGATGTTTAATGACATGAACTAACATATTTTTCTTTTTTGCCTAATGCTTTCTAAATGTCAAACACCTTTGGGAAGCACATAACTGTTTCTAACCAATGGCTTGATACTAAGAACCAGAGAGTTATATAACAAGCTTAGTCTATTGTTACAAATTTCAAGGAATCATGTCTGATTTTGAAGTGTATCATAGACACTTGGCTAGAAGAGAGGCATTAGGCAAAATCTGACTTTTTGGAATCAATTTTTTTATTGTTAAAAAAAGTAAGCATAATGGAAGTGTATTGTTCATTCAACTGTATGATGGTAAAGATATGATCTGCTGCAGCATATCCTTTAAGATAGTCTGCCTTTTTCTAAAGGTCAGGGAGGAAGACCAAATGGAGGAAGAGGAAAATGGAAAAGTCCTATAGCTGCTTCTTTTGTAGATAACATGGTCTGACTGTATCAAGTCTAGAACACTGCAGAGCTTCCTAAAAGAGATTACTCAAAAGAGTTTGGTTTGATAATCCATGCCTGAAAAAACGAGAAGACTTCTTATGGGTTAAGCTTATGATATGAAGTTGGATAGAAAAACCAGATTTGCTGCATCAGTACATATATGTTGCCTAGATAGTACAGATGGGCCAAGAAATGAACACAAGAAGAATAAGGGAGATTGTCTTTGGGAAAGCGAGTTGAGCTTTTGATGACTCCAAGGGTCTTGTAACAAAGACCCACCCTTTAACAACAATATTTTTTCGGGAATGTAGCATGACTATTGGTCACTTTTTATGACTATAAAAAGTACTATCTCCAAAAAACTAAAATTGAAGGTTACTAATAGAACAGTGGAGAGGCACAGACTAGTTATGATTATGCTGCAACATATTAAAAACTATACATGTTAAGTGGAATAATAGTAATCATTAAAAGTATACAACCAGAAAAGGAGGTGGGCTAATTCAACGAAGAAATTAGGGGTTTGTTAACCAGAACATAACTTAAGTACTTCATCGATAACTATAGATCATCACAAAGACTAGAGAAAATTATGTTTGCCTCAGTCCTTTTGGGGGATCTTGGTGACTCTGGTGCTCATGGTGTCCAAATAAAGGCAATGTGGTATAGAAAGAGGGCTTGTAAGGCCTCATGGTTCCTAACAAATGGCCCTTGGTCTTTTCTTTTATTCTTAGGTGAAGGGAGTTAAGCTTCTGACCTTGGGAGCTTCAAAGGGTTGGGACAGCAAGCCACAGGAATTGAGGAGGGAGAATCCAGGTTGGGTTTGTAATCAATACATCACTGATACCTTGAAGAACATGGAGTGTTCAGCAGATGGACTTATCTGTTTGTCAGGATGCATCAAGACAGGAACTTGGTAGGAGCATTGTTATGAAGGAACAAAACTAAGTTTTGAGTTTCCTCCCCTAGAAACTAAAATGGAGTAGATAAGAGTATACTCCTTGAGGTTTTGGGGAGAAGAGAAATTAGATATGTTTGCAAAAAAAAAAAGAGTGGAGGAAGGTCCCAAGCATGAATGTGAAGGATATTAACTATATAAGAATATCAACTCTGGAGGTTCACATCTACTTCACATCTATCTGTACTTCTCAAAGAAGATAAACAATCTCTATTTTTTCTGTTTTTCATTTCTATTTACTCTGATGTTGCACAACAGAGAACTATCTGGAAGTAAATTAAAATGTCATTTGTCCCCTTAAGTCCTCCCAAGTCATTTTCAATTATAAACTTGCATTATAAATAATGAACGGAGGAAAGTGCTAAGAGATTTGCAAATATTATCTCACTTGATATCATAATGATTTGTCATTGGAGGTTGCCTCTTGTAATTATTGGGCTACAGGGCCTTACTTGTTTTTAATTTCTTCTTAGAAATCAAGGTTTGCTTGATGCCACTTCCAACTAGTTAGTCCACAATTTCTCGTTAAGTCTGACCAGAAGAAGGTGAGAGTACACACATATTCAGGATATGGTGAAGAAACAAATCAGAATTTCATTTCAACTTATTGCAATGTGTTTTAAGGCTGTTCACTAGGAAAGTATTAAATTGAAAAGTAGGACTAGTTGGATAATTTCAGTTAACTTCATTTTAAAATTTCATGTAGTTTAGCTATTACCACACATATATTTGTATTGTATAATTTGCTATATTAATATGTTTAAAATTGGGTCAGATATAAGTAAAATATCATATTTGAATCCAGAGTGTAAAAAAAAGCTAACATTTACTTTTTGGTTGCTATGAACATGTCAGACAAATAATAACCTAAATGTGGTTCACAAAACTTCACAAATTACTTGGATATTTAAAACGCTTGCTTCTGAAATGTGAGAAATAAATCTGAACAGAGCAAAAATTATAGTTTCTCCAAAAGACCATTTCCCTAATTCTCAAATGCCTAATTCAACACTGTAACCCCAATGGAGAATGCAAAACAGAAAAGAGAGGGTCAGCCAAACATGAGATATTCGCTATTAAAAGGGAAAAATGAATGCCTTTGACATTGATCATAATTCTTTTCCTGTTGACTGTCAGATCAAATCTTTCCTGACATAATGAGTTACAGTAGTTTAATATGAATGATTCTAAACTTATATTTGCTGAGCTAAAAAGTCAACAAGGTGCTAGAAAATACATCTGTTTATATACTTAACAATTCATCAGACTTTAAGTACCTACTATGTGAAACATACATACTGAAAATATCAAACCCAAGTTTATTTTTCTCCAAGTGGTTCATTTTCTACTTGACAGTGACTAAGGTACCCTACCATGATTCCCTTAGATATATAATTTATATAACACTATTGTTTTATTAGAAACCAGGAGGGATGGGAATTCAGGGAAGCCTGGAAGGATTTGCATCAACTGATGCTGAGTGAGATGAGGAGAACCAGAAAAACTGTACCCTAACAGCAACGTGGGCGTGATGATCAACCTTGATGGACTTGCTCATCCCATCAGTGCAATAACCAGGGACAATTTGGGGCTGTCTGCAATGGAGAATACCATCTGGATCCAGAGAAAGAATTGTGGAGTTTAAACAAAGACCAGAGACCTTCAATTGAGGGGGAAACAATTGGTTATCGTAATTACATAATTTTGTGATCTCTTATACTTTACTTTTCTTCCTTAAGGATATGATTTCTCTCTCATCACATTCAACTGAGATCAATGTATACCATGGAAACAATGTAAAGACTAACAGACTGCCTTCTGTGGGGGGATGGGGGAGGGAAGCAAGAATGAGAGAAAAATTGTAAACCTCAAAATTAATAAAATATTTCTAAAAGAAAAAAAGATATATAATTTGTAAAGCACTTTTTTTTAGGTTTTTGCAAGGCAAATGGGGTTAAGTGGCTTGCCCAAGGTCACACAGCTAGGTAATTATTAAGTGTCTGAGACCAGATTTGAACCCAGGTACTCCTGACTCCAGGACTGGTGCTCTATCCACTGTGCCACCTAGCCGCACCTTTATGAAGTGCTTGTAAACAACTATAATGGCTTTAAGAAACTTTAGATAAAATAGAGAGTGACATAATCTAAGCAAGCCTGAAGTGGGTCATATTGCAGAGCTGACTGAGCTGAAAGTGACCTCCTCCAGCATGTCTCCCCTCCCTCTCACCAGTCTGGTCCAGGAAATGTACAGACAGTTGTTTGGTTGTTGTGGGGCCTTTTCTCCTCATTTTTACCTCTTTGTCAGGGATGGATAATCAAATGAATGTTATCCTTGCTACTTCGAAGAACATTACAATAGATTGTTTTCTCTGTATGGCTCCTATTTAGAATCCCTGGGATTTTGCTTAGCTTGAAGCTGACTGACTATCCTGCTCTCATTTCCATCCAAGTTAGCACCATATTGCTGTTGACCCTATAATCTTTATTCTTGTGTTAACAAATTACCTTTCATATCACATCTGAGGCCTCCCTTTGGAAATTACTTTGTATATATTTTGAACTCCCCCCCCCCACTCCAAAGAATGCAATCTTCTACTAGAGGAAAAAGATGTTTGCATATTTAGTACATAATGACTTAAACATAGTAGTCAATAATACTTGTCAAATTGAAATGAATTCTTATTAAATTTATTCAATTGTAAAAATTCCAAAGTTCTTTATCTTCATTTAATGAATGAAATAAATATTGTAGTCTTCCAAGAGCAATGGAGTTTTATTCACTTCTGAAGGATACATCTCCAAATCTGAAAAACTGAAAGCTAGGTTCTGTTCCCTTGAATATAATATAAATTATGATTTTTTAAACTATGTATATCCTCATTCATCAGAAGACCTTTCTTTACATTCACTAGATAAGTTTCATCCAAATCTTTAAAAACAATTTCTTCTGGTTAAAAATTCATTATATTTAAAATTGGTTTAAAAAAATTTTTTTTGGTTTAATTTTATATATATATATATATATATATAATTTCATATATACATATATATGTACATATATGTACATATATATGGTGCTATGGTGCTTTTTTTCCCCTTTGGAGTCCATGCCTGATAGACATTTGTATTTTGTAACTTTCCCAAAATTTGGCCATGAAGAAGTCACATACATATATATTCCCATACCCCTTTTCCAATTTGATTTCATTAAAGCAAGAATCATGACACAAGAAAGAACTTTGATAGGTCATTTGGTTATCACTCTGTGTTTTACAAAGTTCTTTCATATCCATTACCTCATTTGATTCTTCCTATAATTCTGTAAAGTAGGCAAGATATAGATCAGCTATATCTTACAAATAAGGAAACTAAGATTTACAGTAGGTACAGTATACTAACCCAAGATCTACAATTCATCATCATTGTCATCACTGTCACTGACATTTATATGCTTGCAAAGTGCTTTTACATATATAATTCTCATTTGAATTTTTGACTACCTTGTGAGGTAATTCCTTTAGGTATTATATTCATTTTACATATGTAGAAGCTGAGATTCAGAAGTTGTGGGTTTGTATGATAATATTTAGTTGGTGACACAAATACAGTCTATTATTCAGTGCATTTGTGGAACTTCCCTACTAGCTCTAAGACATACCTCATTGGCTAGATAAGCATCTGGCTTTAGAAGTTCTGTAGTTCAGATTTGGACTATAGCCTTCCCACTAGTGAGGCCTATATAAGGCAGACCATATCCGCCTTACACATATTAACTTTTAATAGTTTTTGTTGAATAATACAGTACCACTGTTTTTTCCATTACAGAGATTTTGAGTTTTAGACTACCCATTTACTTTCTCATATAAACAAGGGATAATATTTATAGAGCCAATTTTGCCCTTATTTATGCATGAACAATTTCTACTAAAATTAATGAGAGTATATACTTCTGCCTTAGGGTACTGTGTAGCTTATAGCATTGGATTTACTTCTGTGGTTTAGAAAAATTATTGCTAAACTATCACATGAAACTTTTTCCACAAGTGATAATACTTAATTTTTTTCCTTTTAAGGAATATTGAGGGGGTCTTAAAAAAGAGGCTGCTTGTGTTTTTATTCAAAAGCACTTTTTTATTGGGAAAGAAGACAACTACAAAAAATTTGGTTTACTCAAATGCCTTGAAAATTACTCAATGATATTTTAAAAAAAATAGGCAGCTAGATGGAATAGTGGTTCGAATCAGACCTCAGAAATGTATTAGCTGTTTCATCTTGGGCAAGTCATTAAATCCTGCTTGCCTCACCTTCCTCATCAGGAAAATGGGAGCTGAAAAAGGAAATGGCAAACCACTCTAATATCTCTGCCAAGAAAACCCAAATGGGGTCACAAAGAATTGGACTTGACTAAAAATAATGCAAAAAGAATTTAAACAAAAAAATGTGGAGCAGCTAGGTGGTGCAGTGAATAGAGCACAGGCCCTGGAGTCAGGAGGACCTGAGTTCAAATCCAACCTCAGACACTTAATAACTACCTAGCTCGTTTGACCTTGGGCAAGTTACTTAACCCTGTTGCTTTGCAAAAACAAAAACAAAAAAAATCTATAGCCCAGTGTTTCTGTCTGTTAAACAAGATAATCCCTGAATTTTGACATGCTCTGTCCTGAAAAACCAAGAAAGGTTCCTACTAGCTTCATATTTCAAAGTGGAAGTTTCAGACTCTTACATTTACATATATCATCCACTTAAGCTCTGCATTGTAGTTAACTACTGACTTCCAAACACTACCTCTTTCCTAACACTTAACTGAGGATATTGATACTTTCTCACCTTCTCTCCTTTCAAACCCTCTTTCTGAATAACTTCAAAATCTATGTGAACACACTGAAGATATTTTTAACAAGTGACTTTTCAACTTTCTAAATTACATGAACTTTCAGTTATTCTCTCTTTGCCTGGTATAGGTACTTGAGCATACACAGCAGCCTTGAAACTTAAACCATATCAGTACTCTTTATCCCTGCAGCTCCTCTTCTCTCTGACTAGAGTCCTTTGATGGAGGGAATAGCTCTTTCTAGAATCTCCATTTAAGGATGGTGCCTAGGTCAGACAAAATACAAAATATGTATAAATTTAAAGATAATTTTGAGGTGCCAAGGATGTCATTGAGTTCTTTTTAGAGGCTTTATATCTAATTTTAGTATAGCTTTGTTGAAAGTAAACAATTAATGCCTTCAAGGGGGAGGCTAGGTTGATAGATTTAAGGTCTTGGTGTGTGCAATCATTTTGTTTCATTAAAATAAGGAAGAAAGCTAGCATCAAAGAAACTTGTAATCTTAAAAGGCAAGTTTCAAGATGGAGACCTTGGTGATACATTTGAAAAAGTTGTTGGCTGAATAATAAGTGGTCACAAGGTTTCAGTCAATAAATATTTTTATCCAGTCTCAGACACTTAGTAATTACCTAGCTGTGTGGCCTTGGGCAAGCCACTTAACCCCATTTGTCCTGGCAAAAAATAAATAAATAAATATTTTTAAATGCTCACTGTGTACCATGTGTCTTAAGAAAGACACAGAGTGCTATAGAATTCAAAGAAAAGTGCTTAGTTATGTGATATGGCTCTCTAGATGGGGTTGGGAGAAAGAGATAAAGGAGGAAATCTAGGCAATGAAAAACAAGGTACATCAAAAACTTTATTTTAAAAATAATAAAAAATTCAGAGGAGGGAGAATACATGGAGAAGGTAACATTGGAGTTGAACTTAGGATATACTGTAGATGGAATTCTTTTTCAAGAATAAGTTCATGTGGTATATGTATGCCATGGAACACTACTGTTCTATTAGAAACCAGGAGGCAAAACTCTACTAGTGGGAGACCTCAACCTCCTGCTCTCAGATCTAGATAAATCGAATCATAAAATAAACAAGAAAGAATTTAAGAAGGTAAATAGATTGTTAGAAAAATTAGATATGGTAGACTTATGGAGGAAACTGAATGGAGATAGAAAGGAATATACCTTTTTCTCTGCAGTACATGGAATTTATACAAAAATTGACCATGTAAGAGGACATAAAAACCTAATGATCAACTGCAGAAAGGCAGAAATAGTGAATACATCTTTCTCAGATCACCATGCAATAAAAGTCATATGCAATACTGGGCCAAGGAGATATAGACCCAGAACAAATTGGAAACTGAATAACCTCATTTTAAAAAATGAGTGGACCAAAACACGAATTATAGAAAGAATTAACCATTTTATCCAAGATAATGATAATAATGAAACAACATACCAAAACCTATGGGATTCATTCAAAGTGATTCTCAGGGGATATATTATAGCTCTAAATGCTTACATGAATAAATTGGAGAAAGAGGAAATCAATGAACTAAACATGCAACTAAAAAAATTAGAGAAAGAACAAATCAAAACTCCCCAATTAAATAACAAAATAGAAATTCTAAAAATTAAAGGAGAAATTAATAAAATTGAAAGCAAAAAACTATTGAATTAATAAATAAAACCAAAAGTTGTTATTATGAAAAAAACCAATAAAATTGATAAACCTCTGGTCAATTTGATTAAAGAAAAGAAAGAAGAAAACCAAATTGTTAGTATCATAAATGAATGAAAAAGGTGAACTCAGCACCAATGAGGAGGAAATTAAAGTAATAATTCAAAATTATTTTGCCCAACTCTATGCCAATAAATTTGATAATCTTAGTGAAATGAATAATATTTACAAAAATATAAGTTGCCCAGGTTAACCCTATCTCAGAAAAAGAAATTCAACAGGCCATCATTAAACTCCCTAAGAAAAAATCTCCGGGGCCTGATAGATTCACAAGTGAATTCTACCAAACATTTAAGGAACAATTGGTTCCAATTCTATATAAACTCTTTGGAAAAATAGGGAAAGATGGAACTCTGCCTAACTCTTTCTATGAAATCAATATGGTACTGATACCTAAACCAGGAAGAGTTAAAACAGAGAAAGAAAATTATAGACCTGTCTCCCTAATGAATATAGATGCAAAAAATCTTAAATAAAATCTTAGCAAAACAATTACAGCAAGTTATCACTAGAATAATACATTATGATCAAGTAGGATTTATCCCAGGAATGTAGGGTTGGTTCAATATTAGGAAAACTGTTAGCATACTCAATTATATCAACAACAAACCTATCAGAAATCATATGATCATATCAATAGATGCTGAAAAAGCTTTTGACAAAATACAGCATGCATTCCTATTAAAAACACTAGAGAGTGTAGGAATAAATGGACTGTTCCTTAAAATAATTAGCAGTATCTATCTGAAACCTTCAACAAGCATTATATTCAATGGGGAGAGTCTAGAGGCATTCCCAATAAGATCAGGGGTGAAACAAGGGTGCCCATTATCACCACTACTATTCAATATTGTATTAGAAATGTTAGCATCAGCAATTAGAGAAGAACAAGAAATTGAAGGAATTAGAATTGGGAAGGAAGAGACAAAACTCTCACTCTTTGCAGATGACATGATGGTCTACCTAAAGAATCCCAAGAAATCATCCAAAAAACTACTGGAAACAATTAGCAATTTCTGCAAAGTTGCAGGTTATAAAATAAACCCTTATAGATCCTCAACTTTTCTATATATGTCTAACAAGATACAGCAGGAAGAGCTAGAAAGAGAAATCCCATTCAAAGTAACCTCAGACAATATAAAATACCTAGGAGTCTATTTGCCAAGGCAGACTCAGAATCTTTTTGAAAACAATTATAAAATACTTCTCACACAAATTAAATCAGATTTAAATAACTGGGCAAATATCAACTGCTCATGGATAGGTAGAGCTAATATAATAAAAATGACAATTCTACCAAAACTAAACTATCTGTTTAGTGCCCTACCAACCAAAATTCCAAAAAATTACTTTAACGAGTTAGAAAAAATTGTAAGTAAATTCATATGGAGAAATAAAAAGTCAAGAGTTGCCAGGAGCTTAATGAAAAAAAAGTGCAAAAGAAGGTAGCTTAGCCTTACCTGATCTAAAATTATATTATAAAGCATCAGTCATCAAAACTGTTTGGTATTGGCTAAGAAACAGAGTGGTGGACCAGTGGAATAGACTTAGGTGTAAAAGCAGGAGATGGCTATAGTAATCTGCTTTTTGATAAACTCAAAGAGTCCAGCCATTGGGATAAAAACTCCCTCTTTGATAAAAACTGCTGGGATAATTGGAAGTTAGTATGGAAGAAACTTAGATTAGACCAACACCTCACACCCTTTACCAAGATAAGATCCAAATGGTTATAGGACTTAGACATAAAAAAAATACTGTAAGCAAATTAGAAGATCAAGGACTAGTTTACCTGTCAAATCTATGGAAAGGGGAGCAGTTTATGACTAAGGAAGAGTTGGAGAACATCACCAAAAACCAATTAGATGATTTAAATTACATTAAATTAAAAAGCTTTTGCACAGATAAAACCAATGTAACCAAGATCAAAAGAAATGTAGTAAATTGGGAAACAATCTTTACAACTAATGATTCTGACAAAGGACTCATTTCTAAAATATACAGAGAACTGAGTCATATTTTTAAAACAAAAAGCCATTCCCCAATTGGCAAATGGTCAAAGGATATGCAAAGGCAATTTATAGATGAGAAGATCAAAGTAATCCATAGCCATATGAAAAATGTTCTAAATCATTACTGATTAGAGAAATGCAAATTAAAGCTTCTCTGAGGTACCACCTCACACCTCTCAGATTGACCAATATGACCAGGAAGGATAATGATCATTGTTGGAAGGGTTGTGGGAAATCTGGGACACTATCACACTGTTGGTGGAGCTGTGAACTCATCCAACCCTTCTGGAGAGCTATTTGGAACTATGCCCAAAGGGCAACAAAAATGTGCATACCCTTTGACCCAGCAATACCACTACTGGGTCTATACCCTGAAGAGATGATGAAAAAGGGTAAAAACATTACTTATACAAAAATATTTATAGCATCCCTGTTTGTGGTGGCAAAGAATTGGAAATCAAGTAAATGTCCTTCAATTGGGGAATGGTTTAGCAAACTGTGGTATATGTATGTCATGGAACACTATTGTTCTATCAGAAACCAGGAGGGACAGGATTTCAGGGAAGCCTGGAGGGATCTGCATGAACTGATGCTGAGTGAGATGAGCAGAACCAGAAAAACACTGTATACCTTAACTGCAACATGGGAGTGATGTTCAACCTTGAAGGACTAGCTCATTCCATCAGTGCAACAATCGGGAGCAATTTTGGGGTGTCTGCAAAGGAGAGTGACATCTGTATCCAGATAAGGAGCTGTGGAGTTTGAACCAAGTTCAAGGACTATTCCCTTTAATTTAGAAAAAAACAGATATCTTATTGTCTGATCTTGTTACCTCTTAGACTTCTCTTCTCTTCTTTAAGGATATGATTTCTCTCTCATCACACCCAATTTGGATCAAAGTACAACATGGAAACAAAGTAAAGACTGACAGATTGCTTTCCATGGGGTGGAGTGGGGGGGAAGTAAGATTGGGGGGAAAATTGTAAAACTCAAATATCTTTAATAAAAATTAATTAGAAAAAAGAAACCAGGAGGGATGGGAATTCAGGGAAGCCTGGAAGGATTTGCATGAACTGATGCTGAGCGAGATGAGCAGAACCAGAAAAACGTTGTGCACCCTGATAGCAACATGGGGGTGATGATCAACCTTGATGGACTTGTTCATTCTATCAGTGAAGCAACTGGGGACAGTTTTTGGGTTATCTGCCATAGAGAATGCCATCTGTGTCCAGAGAGAGAGCTGTGGAATTTGAACAGGGACCAAGGATTATTGCCTTTAGTTTGGAAAAGGAAGACCGTTATCTTATGTGATTTTGCTATCTCTTGTGCTTTTTCTTCCTTGGGGATGTGCTTTTCTCTCTCATCACATTCAACTTGGATCCATGTATACCATGGAAACAATGTGGAGACTGGCAGACTGCCTTCTGTGGGGGGCGGGGGGAGGGAGACAAGATTGGGGAAAGATTGTGGGACTCAGAATAAATAAAAATCTTTCTAAAACAGAAAAAAAATAAAATGAGGGGGGTTGGATTAAAAAAAAAAGAATTTGAACTGGATGGCCCCTGTGGTCACATTCAATTCTAAAAATTTGTGATTATATAATAACAGATGGCTGAAATATTGGTAACCATGGGCATTGGTAGGGAATGGAATAAATAAAGGCAAAGAAATTACAAAGTCTGGAGCATAATTCAGGGAACAATGAATACTGCAGTTTGATATGGGTGAACTGGATAGAGTAAACTGGGGCAAAATGGATTAGCTCATTAACTGTTAATAGAGCTAGATGGTCAAGTGGATAGAGTGCTGGCACTAGAGTTTGGTCTCAGATACTGACTAGTTTTGTGAGCCTGGGTCAGTCACTTAATCCTTTTTGTTTTAGTTTCCTCATCTGTGAAATGAGCTGGAGAAGGAAATTGCAAACCACTCCAGTATCTTTGCCACAAATGAGAAGAATCAAATATAACTGAAAAATAACTACAAATAATGCTAATGTTTGGGATTTAATCCCTTTGTGGACTATATTTTATTGGGAAGCAGCATGATATAGGGATACAAGTATAAAGAATAAAGCAAGGCCACTCACAAGGAGCTTACATTCTAACAGGAGTGGCAACTGATACATAAAACTTCATATGGCATAAATACAAAATAAAGACATATTATATATGTCAAACATATACATGGGTCTATATAAAGTAAATATAAATACAGAGTAGTTTGGCTAGGAGAACGCTGGAAGTTGTGGGAATCAGGAAAGGTTTCAGGCTGAAAATGGTTCCTGACCTGCATCATAAAAGAATAGAGGGACTCTATGAGAAAGAGGTAAAGAAGTGGAACGTTCCAGGAATGGGGTATGGCTAAGACAAAGGCACAGACATAGGAGGAACAGAGGGAAAGTCAGTTTGGCTGAGGCGCAGAGTACATGGAATAGAGCAATGAAGCTGTAAAGATAGGATAAGGCAAGGTTGCATAGGGCTTTAAAAGCGAAACCAGCTGACTATTTCCTTTAAGGGGTGACAGGAATTCACTTGAACTGACTGAGTAGGGGAATTAATGATCAGATCTTCACTTAAAGAATGCTACTTTGGTAGCACTTGTGGGATGGACTAGAGTGAGAAGAGACTGGAAACAAAGAGATCTATTAGAATCCAGGCTTAACCTTTTTTTTTGGGGGGGGGCAGAAGACTCGAAGTCTGACCTATGAACTTCTTCTGGGAATGTTTTTATTTAAATCAGAAAATAAAACAAACAGGATTACAAAAAAACAATTATGATTAAAAAGCTTTCAAAATATTAAAATAAATGATCATAGATCCTAACAACCCATGTTATTTAGAGAAGCTGAGATGGAACAACAGGAAGAAGTACAGGAAGCTTCTATCATGCCCCCAAGATCTAGAAAAATGGACCATGTTGAAACCTATTGGGAAATCCAAGAAAGAACCCACAAAGAGGAAGTTTTTCTTGCCCAGACCAACACAAAGAAGTCTGTGGACACTGAGGTCAGGTCTGGCCAGGATCCTTGGATCCTTCAGGGATCCATAATTTTAGTTATATTTGCCAAATGTATTCCTCTCCTTATCTCTGTCTTTTAGAAATCTTATTTTTTGATAGGATCCCTATTGAAAAATTTTCTTGATGCCCTTATTGGACTTCCTTTCTTCCTCAAATGATCTTGCATTTCCTTATCTGTGTACTTGTTGAATCAAGTCAATGAGCTTTCATTTATTGCCTACTCTGTGGCAGGCACAAATGCTGGGGATACAGAGAAAGACAACTTACTGTCCTTAAGGACCTCACAATTTAGTGGGGAGACAGCACACAAACAACTACACTATGCCAAAACAAGATGCAGACAGGATAAAATGGAGAGAATATTTCACCAGAAGAATGTTAAGCTTCTAGAGGGCAAGAGCATTTTTTGGCTTGTTTTTGTCTTTTTTTATTTCTAGTGTGCAAGAGCATATTGCACATTTAACCTAATTAACAAGTGCACATTGAATAAAGATCTTGCTTCCATGATACCTTATATGGCTAATACTAAGGTGAAGAGTCTTTTAAGTCAGACCAATACTTAGATGGCAGGTATAGCTTAATACTGGGTCCTTTCCAGAAGCTTATACAGTGGGGTGGATATGCCAGAGTTTCTAGTCTAGTCTAGTCTGCTTGCACTGATTTGGATACAAATACTATGCCAATATGAGACCTTGCTTCCAGGGTACTGTTAAATTTTAATTCTATTTCTCAGTTTCTGGAATCTTCTTCCCCATTTCTTTCATTATTTCCTCAATGCACAGTGTTCCCCAAAGCTTTCTTTTGGGTTCTCTGCTCCTCTCTCTAATCCTGCTTTTTACATTTATGCTTGTTAAATTTCATCCTGCTGGCATGGCCTCCTGCAGGAAGAGTATCTTATTTCTCCCCTAGCAGTAACCTGTACAGAGTTTTGCACATAGTAAGTGCCTAATAAATGATTGTTGAATTGCTGAAAGAATCCTATTTCTGTTTTCTGATACATTAGTTATTCTGCATAGCTCTACTCCACCTTCAAATTGCATAAATGCTCAGAGATTCTTCATTCTGCATGCCAGTTACAGATAAAAACATTGACCCAAACAGAGTACTATAGTGTACCCTTAGAAGCTTCTCGGCTGGCTAAACTTGATTCATTAATCAATATTTTGTTTAACAAATTCATCTGTGGCAATAATCTTTTCTAGTTCACATTTCTGCATTTTTCTACAGAGAATGAGAGAATTAGCCAAATGAGTCATTGAAATCTAAATAGACTACATCTATGTCACTTCCCTTATCTTCCAGTCTGATTGAGCTGTCAGGGATCTGCAATTTCATTGGTATGTTTTATTGCGATGTTCCTCACCAATAGAGAAAAAAATCTATCTAGACCTAAACAGAGAACTCTACCAAGCTCAGAGGCCAGCAATGCAATGCAGAGTTAGGAATTAAACTTATTTTCCTGACTTAAGGTCCAAAACTAGGCACTGTCGTGCTCCAATTAGCCCTATACTCCCATACTCCAATAGCCCTATAAAAATGAAAAAAAAATGTTAAAATGTTTCAGAGATCATTGTTCTTTCTTAGAAATCATGACTTTTTAGAAATGTATTTAGTATTTCGTCAAGTATTATTAGTACTTCAATGGATACAATAATCTTATCTCAATTAGAGCAGACAGGAAACCATCCAAACTTCTCAATATTAAGAAATCATTTGTTTAATAACAAATCCTGGAGATTTTAAGGAGATAAATATCTCTAGTTTTCAACAAATTTATTTTTTGAAAATAAGGGCATAGTTTAACAAAAATGATTCAGTGAAATGCCTCAGTAATCTAGGTTTGGCTGTGTGTTGTTCAATATTTTTATCAATAAATTGGCATAGAAAATATGCTCATAAAATCTTCAGATGACACAAAGTTGTGAGAGATACTAGATGACAAAGTCAGAATACAAAGAGATATTGACAGCTTTGAATATTAAATTTTATAATGGGAAATTCAATATTTCTGTACAAAAAAATGGCTTAATAAGCTTCATAAAAACAATATGGGGAGGCATAGTTAGGCTGTAATTTCTCTGAAAAGGATTTCCAGGCTTTAATCAAGAGTGTGATATGGTAATCAAAAAAGCTAATAGGACTTTGGGCTGAATTAAGAGTAGCTTCCGGGGGCAGCTAGGCGGCACAGTGGACAGAACACTGACCCCAAAGTCAGGAGGATCTGAGTTCAAATTCAGCCTCACTTAATAATTACCTAGCTATGTGACCTTGGGCAAGTCACTTAACCCCACTGCCTTGCAAAAATAAACATATATATTTAAAAAAAGAAGAGCTTCCAAGAATATAGAAATGATAGTTTATTGTATTCTGCCTTCATACTGTATTCATACTGAAGTACTGTGTTTAGTACTGAGCACCACAACTTAAAGGAGGACATTTACAAGCTTAACAATATTCACAGCAAGATGGTGAAAAGCCTTCAGTTTGTATATGACAATAGCCTGAAGGAACTTAGGGATGTTCAAATAGAAGTGAAGGATCAAGGAAGATCTGATATCTATCTTCTCTTAAAGTATTTAAAGAGTTGTCATAGGAAGAAAAAGACTTGCTGTCCTTGGTATAGAGTACAGAACAAAGTAGAGAATAATAAACAGGAATATAAGCTGAAAAAGAAGACCATTTAAGCTTGATGTAGAGAAAAACTTCCTTTTTGAAGGGTTTTAAGCAGAGGCAGGTGGCCTACTTGTTAAGTGTGCTACCGTGAAGATTACTTCCTCACAGAGGTTGGTTAGATGGCTGCTGAGGTCCTTTTTAGCTCTGAAATTCAGTGACTCTAGTTTACAAGGATTTAGTAAAGCTTTATGTAGGGTGATAAATGTGAATTGAAGTCGGGAAATTTAGTCATCTAAGTGTGAAGTAATAAAGGCTTAAATTAGAGATAGCAGTGGGAATAGAAAGGAAATGATACATTAGAAAGATTTTGAAGGAAGAACTATAGGATTCAGTGACTTATTAGATCTGGTAAATGAAGGAGAAGAAACAGTCAATCACAGTTTGATGTTTTAAGTATCGGAGACTGGTAAGACATGGTCCTTCACACTCTTTGACTTTATGGTATCACTGACAGAAAATGGAGAATTTAGAAGGATCAGAAGGATCAGTTAGTTTTATGGGAAAGGTAATTAATATAATTTTAGACATGTGAGTTTGATGTGAAACCAGGTGACTTAAATGAAAGTACCCAACAGATAAATGAAGATGCAGGATTCTGATTATTTTTATTTTGGAGTAAGCTTAAGAGAAATAACACTTGAAGTCATGGAATACATGAATTCTCTAAGGGAAAAGAATGTAGAAAGAAAAACACAGAAGCCAAAGACTGACTTCTGAGAAAAAGTCCACATTAAGTATATACATTCCCTTAGTGTCTAGACCTTGGTGAATTCATGTCAAGGCTATTGTCATCTTCCTGCTGGACTTTTTGCCTCTAGATTTCCCTTTTTTAGTTGAATAAATGTATAAGTTTACTCATTTCCAATATACTCCTGTTGCCTTTTAAATTATATATATGAACTTGTAAATGGGACTGGTGATATCATTATCTCATCTTTCACTAAGAGGTGAACCACACTTTATGCGACAGATGTTTTCTTGGAAAAAAAAAGTTGCCTGTACACCAAATTTCAATAGATTGAACCATATTTTCCTTTAAACTGACACAATTTCTGAGATACATTCCCAAGAAAACATTTGGTCCCCAGATGTAATAACAACAACAACAAAAAAATCACCATTAAGAATGTAGCAAACCATATATATCCCTGATGCAGTGAAAAGAACTCTGGATTTGGATTCAGAGGCATTATGAATATAGTCAAAAGATTGGAGTTCTTAATGATTATGTAATATTGGGCAGATCCTTTTATTTTTTTCTCTGAGTCTCATTTTCCTTAAGTGTAAGGCAGCCGGCTGGACTAAATGATCTCCAAGGTTCTTTCTGGCTCCAAATCAATGATTCAATGATTCTTCTAAAAGTATGCATTTAATGGAGAAATGATAACTTCCTGACAATGTTTAAAATATTCAAAATCTGAATTAGAATTAAGATCATGTTATTGTGTACTTGAATAGCCTATACAGGTTATCTACTCCCTTGGTTTACAAACTAGGAAACTGAGTTCCAAAGAAGTAAAACAACTGAGTAAAATAACTGAGACCGAGCCTCTTGTCTTGACTTTGCATTCAGGGAGTGGGCTTTTCAAGACCTATTTACTAAGGGGAAATTATCTAAAAAGCTTAAGGGAACCTAGATCTTTAGCTTCAGTATTCATCACTTTTTTTTGTCATATCCTAACCCATTTACAGACATTAAAAAAGGGTTATGCTTTGGAGTTAAGTTCATAGATATCTTCAATATTCATGATTTAAACACTTTTACTTAAAATTCTTGGATGTGTGTATTCTTTACAGAATAGACTGAAATAGTTTTGTTGTAGTTATTTGTCCTTCCTTCAGGGAGAGGACCACATCAGAAAGATGATGCCATGATAATAAAGTTACATTTAATTAATTGTGCAAAATCACCAATGTCTGTTCTAGGGTGGAGGAGAGAGGAAGGGAGAAAACTTTACAAAAACAATCATTAAAGTTAAATAAATAAAATACAATACAATAAATAAAATAAATACAATACAATAAAAAGTTATCAGCCTCACTTTTTCTTCCAGAGTCATCTGAGTCTAGTGGCCAGACATGAAAATGGCGCTAGATGCAATAGGAGACCTTGGCCTTTTTAAGCTAAGGTCTTTAACAACTCTCAGTTTGACTGGGGCAAAGCTCATTCAGTAATTTGAGGTTAGGTAAGCAAGAAAAAAAGCAAAAAAAAAATGACCTTTTTTTTTCACCTAGTCAAAAAAATAGCAATCTGGGAGGGGAAGACCCTCAGGGTTTTCTGGTCAAAAAAGAAAGAATTGCTATTTATAATCACTCTGAGCCAATCAGGAACCAGACTGTGACCAAGTGAGGCTTGGTCTAGGATCTATTGCTGACTAATTAATGAAAGCAAGAATGATTTGGGGCTGGTAAATCCCAAGATACCTAGCCAGTTTTCTAACTATCCCAATTCACACCCCTGGCAAACATCCTCAGGTGTAAAATGATCAGCACTCATCTGAATGATAAGGTGGTAAGTAGGAGAAGTGATCTCAGCTCAATTCTTACTTAATTTGATTTCAAGGTTAATCCAATGGTGAGATTCAGTCAGTTCTCACATGTTCAGAGGAACCATAAGCTAATTTTTTGTTGCATTCGGTGACCTGGTAGTTAAAATGGCACTTAAAATAAGGATTCTCTTTAGGGTGGGCACCTGGGCAGCTGCCCAATGTGGAAGTCACAAATTTACATTCCTTACTCTTTTTTTAATGTAAAACACCCATAGTAATGTTTCATCCTTAGATGAAAAAAAAATTAACTGAACTATGCTTGTAATTTTTATTTATTCATTTCTTAAAACTCATTATACCTT
The DNA here is from genome assembly GCF_037893015.1 of Macrotis lagotis. Taxonomy (NCBI): domain Eukaryota; kingdom Metazoa; phylum Chordata; class Mammalia; order Peramelemorphia; family Peramelidae; genus Macrotis; species Macrotis lagotis. Next base: position 554,594,111 of record NC_133666.1, on the reverse strand, counting down.
TGCTGAAATACATTTCAATTTCCTTATTTCTGTTACTTCAGTATGCAAACATATAAAGAGAAATAGTGTCAAACACCCAAAGGGTCACAAACTGTCATTTGTTTCTGCTTTGTGTTACTCCCAAAATTTCCCAAGATATGAATGCGCTGGTGTTCCATGAACAGTGAAACCAAGAGGAAGCTGGGACAATGAACCAATTATAGATTTCAAGGGTTATCTTTATCTCCCATTTTGGAAGCCATGGAATTAGGAGGAAAAAAAGAGAATAGGTAGAATGAATTTTGGCTGTGTGTATGTTCCAACATTGGTTGCCGTTGTCATGTGGCTGCTTTCATTTCATAAGAATGTTTTCTTACTGTGAATAATATAACAAAATCTACTTCTGTGTACCTCTTTTAATGTTCTTATTTGAGCATTAATTGCATGAAATATTAAACTAATTTTTGGTGTATCTTTTTGTATACTTAAAACGGTCATTAGGCCAGAGAATTGATTTGTTAATTTATTTGAATCCCACCACTGAGTCAATTCCTTGGTGATATGCATAGGTCTAATGAACCCCATAGAAAGAAACCCAGAAAAGCATTATTTTAGTTTCTGGTTAACCATGCAATGGAATTAGCTCCAAACAATATAATTTTATATGTCTCTAATCATCAACTAATTTTGTCAAGATGACAACTTAATGGGGATGGAACTCAATTTGTAAAGAAATCTTAGACTAAGAATCCTGCAAAATATTTTTCCTCTAATTTATTTCTTATTTTTGTTCCATAAAGTTAATAAGCTCAAATGAAGAAAGAATCTGAGAGGGGAGATTAGTTTTAGGTAGAAGAGAGTTAATTAGTTTTGTCATCTGTGAAATGGGAATAAAACTGTACCTATTTTACAGGATTTTTTGTGAGGCTTAAGAGGAATAATATATATAAAGAGTTTTATAATACCTATAACCTATAATAATACCTGTAGGTATTATTATTATTAATTATACAAAAATGATAATATTGTAGGAATGTGGTATGGTCAAAGTTACAAAGTGTTATAAAAATTCAGATGAAAGAGAGCACTTCTAGTTGAGAAGAATAAGGGAAAAATTCAAAGAGGAAGTAGCATTTGAGCTTTGAAAGATATGTAGGGTATTAAAAGGCAAGAAGAGAACCAAAAAAAGTGCCAAGGAAGTCAAGGAAAGGAAGTAGAAAGAAAAAGGATTCATAAACAATTTCAAATTTTGGAGGTCGAAAGCTGATGAGGACAACAAAAGAACTATAGGACTTGTTGCCTGGGTAAGTCATTTGAGACAATTTCAACAGAGATGTGGAGCTAGAAGCCACATTACAAGGAGCTGAGTAGCATGTGGATGAGGATAAAGGAAGGCATGTAAGGTAGGAGATGTAAAGAAGGTCGACTGATTTGCTAATCACAAGGGGGCAAGAAGGAAATGATTGCATTTTCTGAGAATACAGAGAAAGAAAAGAAGTGAGGCTATAGAAAATTTATTAAGTATGGAGAAGGGTTGCAGGAGGATGGTTTCTTTTTTCTTATACAGTTATACAGTATTATTTCTTTTCCTCTTATTTGTTTTATAGGAATGTGGTATGGTCAAAGTTACTGTTACAAAGTTATTGTTTCTAGCTGGCAATTCTTTGACCTATTTCCACAAAAGATTCATCTAGTCAGGAAAACCGAAAATTAACCCAATAACAGATGATCAATTCCTATTTATCATTCCTTTTAAAAATACTTTCTGAGGGGTGCTAGGTGGCGCAATGGATAAAGAAAGCACTGGCCCTGGAGTCAGGAGTACCTGGGTTCAAATCCAGTCTCAGACACTTAATAATTACCTAGTTGTGTGGTCTTAGGCAAGCCACTTAACCCCATTTACCTTGCAAAAACTTAAAAAATAAAATAAAAAAAATACTTTCTGAGTGGAACAGCAGTATTCTTTTGCACCCTTAAATCAGATACTGAGCAAAGTTCTTTCATTAAAAGATGAAAGGTTTATTTTATGCAAAAATATTTAGTAGAAAAATAGAAATAAACTAATAAAATATCTACCACCAAATAAAGTCATAGGATAAAAATGATTTCAGGATTCTTTCAGTTGCAAATGTTTTTCATTTATTTTAAAAGCACATCTTATTGACAGATTCCTTCCCCACCTCCTTTTTTTTTTGAAAGGCAAGGAATGCTAGCATTTCAAACTATTTATTGGTTTTTGATTTGAAAAAATCTCATTTGCTATCTAAGCTTTTTAAAAAAACAACACCAAAATCAAAATCCCAACAACTCCCCACCCCTCACCCCCAATTACACATATCAGAATATTTTCCCAAGCAGAAAGCCTAATTTTTCTTCATATATCATAGACTAAATGGTCAAATAAAAGTTAAAAAGTTAGAAAAGGAGTAGAGCAAGGGTATCACAGTGGTGACATTTGCACACAGGTACATAGGAATCTAATTTTGATACTCAACAAAACTCATGATGCTCCTTTGGGACTGAGGAACTAGAAAGGACTCACTTCCTTACTTCTGACAGTCCCTGGACTAAACTTCTGAGAACTTCCACACACCCATTTTCAACTTAAGGTAATGAGAGAGATTAGTCTAGACAAATCAATAGCCATTATATATACTTAAAATGTACTTTTTGTTCCAGTTCACACAGACTTTATAGGAAGGCAACATCTAAAAGAGAAGTAGAAAAGAGGATTGTCGGGAACAAGTGTGTGGTGAGTAAATCTGAATAAAGAATGATTGATCTAGGACTTTCTGGAGGTTTCAGGAAGATTTTACCAATGAATACAAGTGGTAGCAAAAAAGGATTTACCAATAAGTACAAGCGGTAGCAAGACCTAAAAATTCAATTTAACAAACATTTATTTAACATTTATTAAATATTTATTTATTCATTTCCCCTTCCCCCTCCCCAAATCAAACCTGGGTATCCTTTACTCACCCCCACCCCAATGCAGTTTCTTTTTGTGTGCTGTGTTCCTGTGTTTCATTGTAAGCTCTGAGAAGGCAGGGAGGCCTCCTATTTTTCTTGTTTATATCCCCAACAATTAGCACAGTGCCGAGTACACAGCAGGTATTGAATAAATGATTATTAATTACATTCAAAGTGCTATGAATTCAAAGACCAAAAAGCCTTCAAAGGAGTCCCTCTGCACCCTAAAGATCTAACATTTTGCAGAAAAGGTGACACAAGATTCCTTGAAGGAGAGAACAATAATAATTAGGAAAATCAGGAAAGACTTCTTGTAGGAAGTGGGACTTAAGTTGAGTCTTAAGGGAAACTAAAAGTCCTAAGAGATGAAGCTGAGGAGGGAGGGCTTTTCATGAATGCAGACAGATTGCAAAACAATGGAGAAAAAGACAGAATAATGAATTTAGGGAAAAGCAGTTAGGTCAATTTAGTTGGAATATAGCATATGAAGGGGAATAATGTGAAATTAGTTTGAAAAAGCAAGCTAACATCATGTTACAAAAGCTCCAAGTGCTAACCTGAGGAGTTGATAGCCTGTTCTTGAGGATGATTCCTCAGACAGCTATGTGGATGAGGGACTAGAGAGAGGAGAGACCCGAAGTTCGGAACTCAGGAAGGAGGCTGTGATGAGAAGTCCCAAGGGTCAGAATCAGGGTGAAAAGTTTACAGATGGAAAGAAAGGATTAGATCTAAGAGATATGGAAGTGATATGACTTGGCAACTAAAGAGCTAGGGGAGTGAATCAGGATGAGCACAAGATCATGAGCACTGGAAAGATGATGGTACCATATCATACATTACTCATGACCTTACTGAATAAACCCCCCGCTATTAGACACGAAATCTTTCTTGCTCTCCCCAGCTACCAGTGATTTCCCCTACACAAAATTAACTTGTAATTATTTTGTATCTTTGTATGTAATAATGACAATAGCTAGCATTTATATTGTACTTTAATGTTTGAAAGATGCTTTATAAATATTATTTCATTTTTATCTTCACAGTAACCCTAAGAAGTAGCAGCTGCCCAGGGCCAAATAGCCAGTATATGTCTGAGACTGAATTTGAACTCAGGCCTTTCTGCTTCCAGGTCTAGTACTCTATTTCCTGAATACACACATGTATAGATTGTCTTCCCTCAATGGATCAGAGGTTCCTTTTGGGTAGGAACTATTTCATTTCTGTCTTTGTTTTTTGCCTCTTTTGGGGTGGGCAGGGGCCCAGGCTGATTAGGACTTTGCCAACATAACTGCCTTCTGCCCTTGGAATGTCCCTTAAGATGCAGGGCCCTCTCTTGCTCTGACAACCCCCCACCACACTGGTCTCCTCTTCTCACTGCCGAGTTCTTTCTGGGGCTTTCCGCTTTGGGGTGGGCCCAGACTCGCCATCCTTCATATCCCTCTTGACCTCAAAACCGTTCCCCCTTCCTCTCCCTCCTGGTTACTCTGCTTTTCAGTGCCTTCTATGTCCTTCGTATAGAGTCGTGCCTTGGTTAGGATGGAAGCTTCTCTTTCCTTTTGCTTGCAGCGAGAGGCACACCATCATGCTGCCTGGCCTGGGGTTAGGCACTAAATAAAGATGTGGGCAGAAGAGTTCAGGTCGTGACAGGTAATAGGTTACAAGAAAAGCATGTGGAAGAGGTGCTACAGTGACGGAGTCACAAGTGCTCAAATTACAAATGTGGAAAGACCTGTGACTTTCAGTGTCTTAAGCAAGTTACCTACCTTGCACCTTGTATTCTCCCCACCAAAATACAAAACACATGATTGTCTACTTTGAGTTACTCCTACACAAATAAATCTTCTTTAAAAACCTATATTAGAACAAGGACCTCAGAGATCACTTAGAGCCAGTCCTTCATTTTAAAATGAGAAAACCGAGGAGTAGAAGCCAAATTTCCCATTTTACAATCTAGGGCCTTTCCCACTACCCTGTGCGAATACTATCAGGGAAGATTCTTACTGCACCTTTTCAGATGCAAGTCTTAGGTTTTCTCTGAAGATGGGAATGATCTAGGGAATACTTTATTTTATGTTTTATCCTTAAATGTTCAAAGAGGAGATAGCTTCTGGATTGAAAAGTCTTAGAAGTAGATCTAGTTCTGCTCCCCAACACTAAAAGATTTTTTACAGGGTCTATCGGTTAGAAGTACTTTACAAAGCATTGTGGAGGATTTACTGGCCCGTCTTCCCATCTTCAGTTCCTATTGCTTGCTTCCCTAAGGCCCCCAGGACTATTTCCTCTTTCTTTCTTTTTTGCTTTTCAACAACAATGAATCTCATATCTGGGTTTAAGTACTACTCCTAAATATGATGGATAGGAGCAAAGCCCTCTGAGACACATTAGTATGACTGCCAGTGGGCAGGAGGTGCATATAAAATAAATAGACTTGGTAATTCTGGGAACATATGTGGAGCTATAAGTAAACAGCCTAACCCAGCTGAGAAGAAACACCCAAGAATGCTCCTTCTTACTCTGGTTAAACTTGACATAGTTCAGTCATGTTAGCAGCTCTCTGAAGGATTTTTCTTTTGTGTCTCCAGCATCCACCTAATGCAACAGTCTTTTCTCTTCAATCCATGAGTTGTGCCATTACCAAACACTCATTATGTGTCAGACCCTGAGATAAGTGCTGGGGGATTCAAAGAAAGGCAAAAATACCTCCCCTTTAGGGGCCTGCATCTAATGGGGAGACAACACGTTAATGACTAAGGGTCTACAAGACAGATTCAGAGGAGATGGAAGGTAAAGTGTTAAAAAAAAAAGCCCTCTGGTTTCAGGAGGCAGAACTTGAATTGAGCTAGAATATTCTAGGTGTGATGAGCAGCCAGTGCAAAGGCACAGTAATGGGAGACAACCATCCTATTTGAGGGACTGTGAAGAGTCAGTGTATCTGGAACCCAGAAGCAAAAGAAGGAGAATAAAGCAAAAGAAGATGGAAAAGATGGAGAGGAAGGCTATGGAGAGCTTAAAATACTAACGAGAGAAAGTTACTGTTGATCCAAGAGGTACAAGGGAGCTGTTGAAGTTTATTAAGCAGAGGAGGAGTAACATGGTCAGACCTCTGCTTCAGGAAAATCACTGTGGCTGCTGAGTGAAGGATGAATTGAAGTGGGAAGACCAGTTAAAAATGCTACTAGCCAGGAGAGAGATGGTGAGAGCCTGAACTAGGTCTATGGCTACATAAATGGAGAGAAGGGACATAATGAGAGAGCTTTTGGAGATAGAAACAAGAGGCTTTGACAATAAATTGGATATGTAGGATGAATGCAATAGAGACAGTTAAGGATGGCATCACAGTTGTGAGCTTGGATAACTAGAAGGATTTGTACTACTCTAGGCAGTAATTAGGAAGTTTGGAACAGGGGAAAAATATTTTGGGAAAAGATAATGTGTCTATTTTATATATGTTGAATTTCAGAAGTCTTTGGGAGATCTAGTTCAAGATGTCCAAAAGGCTGCTTTGTGATGTGAGACTGGAGGTCAGGAGAGAGATTATCTACGAATAATCTGCAGAACAGCTAATGAAATGGTTAGACTAGTAGTACAGACATGACCTCCACACTACCCCATACCATCATTCAGTGAACTCCAGTGGTTCTCTGTTATCTCCAGGATTGAATATAAAATCCTTTATTTGGTTTTTCAAGATGTTTCTAACTTTGCTCTTTTCAATCTTTCTAGTCTTCTCGAACTTTATTCCTCTCCATATCTGTAATTCATGAGGTTGGCATTTTGTTATCTCTCACACAGGAAACATTCCACAAAGTTGAACTTTGGTTTGGAGTCACCTGAACTGACTCATCCTTGAACTGTCTGACTCTTTTAAGGGCCATCTAGGGGAGTTGACAATTGATTTTCTAGCTAATGACCAGTATACTGTTCTATTTAAATCAAGGAATTTTGTTGATATTTCCTAAATAATCACTGGGTGTGTTTATAATTAGTTTAAACATGTATTAAATGTTTACTATGTGCTGGGCTCAGTCCTGAGGGCTGGGGAGCAAAGAGCTTACAATCTAATGGGCTTAAAGATATGTAAACAAATATATACCCAGGATAAATAAGAGATAATTAATCTTTCTCCATTATCTGTTATCTGTCCTTTACTATTTTGGGGATTACATTCTAGTCTTCCAGAGCTAGGCAGTGGGGGTGGGATGAGGTATTAGTCAAAGATCCTTACCTATATATAAATCTTTCCTTTAATAATATTATTTCAGTTTTTTCAAGAATGGAAATCAAAATAGGAGTCAGTGACACTCTTGCATTTATCTATTCTTTTTAGTTACTCACTTCAAAAAGAAAAAAAAAGCTGTAAATTTTAACATATAATAAATTATGATGAGCTAAAAAACTAATGGAACTCAAGTTTAAAAATCACAGCTCACAGACTTCATTCTCTTCACTTTTTTTGGGAAACTGAGATATTTGTCTAATTTCTAGAAGTTGGTCACTAGGTACTAGAATTGGAGGGAACTAATGAGTATAATGGGGTCTTTATATGCATTAGTAGAGACTATACCTATAAGCAATTAAATTAAAGGTTTTTAAAATGCTAATGCAATGACAGAATATTGAAGGGTTAAATATATCAAGTTAACAAAGTAATATAAACAGTCCTAAATTTTTTGGATAATGTGAAGCATTTAAATATAATTTATAATTATGACAGAGAAAAAAGTTTTTCAATTTAAAAGGTTTGATAAAAATGCAGTTTAACTTAAGGATAAATGTGCAGGTTAATTTTGGAAAATAAGCATTCTAAAATCATTATAGACATACCAATTATCATAATATAAATTTAGTGTCAATTGTAGAAAATTTCATCATATGTAAACCTCTCATATATCTAAGACTGGGGATAAAGAATGGATGAACAAATTGTGGTATATGTACATTATAGAACACTAATGTTCTGTTAGAAACCAGGAGGGATGAGAATTCAGAGAAGCCTGGAGGGATTTGCATGAACTGATGCTGAGTGAGATAAGCAGAACCACCCTAACAGCAACATGGGAGTGATGATCAATCTTGATAGACTTGCTTATTCCATCAGTGCAACAATCAGGGACAATTCTGGAGTATCTGTGATGGAGAATACCATCTGTATTCAGAGAAAGAATTATGAAGTTTGAACAAAGACTAAACACTATTACCTTTAATTAGGGGGAAAAACCCCATAATCTTATTGTGTAATTTTGCTATCTCTTAGATTTTATTTTTTTTCCCTTAAGGATATGATTTCTCTCTCAACACATTCAACTTAGATATATGTAAACAATATAAAGACTGCCTTCTAAGGTGGATGGGGGGAGGGAAGTGAGATTAGGGGAAAAATTGTGAAATTCAAAAATAAATAAATTCAAAATAAAACCAAAAAAATGGGATAAAGAATAATGTAATATAGTCATATTATTGAAAAGTACATATGCCCCCCAAAAAAGCCTCAATTATAAAAATCATTGACTGTATTCTCCACTATCTTTCACATAATAGGAAGTCAATAGCTTTCTGATGGGCAAATAAAGAATATGAATAGGAATGAAGAAAAACAATAGCTGAAGAAACAGAACAATTCAATCTAAGGTCTCAGTGTATTAAATACAAAGAACGTCATGAATGTACCTTGGAACAAAGATTGCATAGACTCTAACATGTGGTCTCCCCTGGGCTCACAAATATGCATGGTTTTTTTTATTCTTTGTTCTTCCAACTTAGTTCTGTGGTGTTTTTATAATTATACTATTACTTTAAAAAGCAATTTCTCTGACTTTTAAATGTGATAAACAAAAGTGAATTGTGCACAAATGCATTGATTTCCTTGGCTTACAGCACTGCCTCTTTCCACTAGAAATAAACAAATTACACAGCTTGCTTTTGTATCCTCTCTTCCTGTTAGCCTTGTGAACACTTCTTTTAAGAATTCCAGTTCTTATTTTCCCATTTTGAAATTCTGTACTAAATTCTCTAGCCAAGAAACTGCCTTTTCAATAAAGGAAGTCTGTGAAATAATGCACCGCCAAAATAAATCTCCTTCCTCTTTCTCCCATCAAGTCCGCTTTTCCCCTTTAGAATTTTGAACTTTTAAAAATCTGCATGAACTTCTATAGTCACATTTATGATTTTAAGAAGAAATCTAGATACATAAACTTCCTTGTACCTTTATTTGTCTTTTTACATAATGTATCTTTTCACACTAAATTACAAGCCTCCTGGGGGTAAGAATACATTAAATACCTCTTTGCACCCAAGTACTTCCACATGGAAATGTTTATGATATCTAACAATGGCCTAGCAATCACAATATTTCAAAACTAAAAGGGTCTATGATTTTATAAGTATAGGTATACCTGCCACCAGGTATTTATACAGCACTTTGAAATTTGAAAAATGTTTTGTATACATTATCTCATTTAATTCTCACTCCAACCCTGTAAGATATGATTAGCTCAATTTTACAGGTGAAGAACCTGAGGTGCAAAGTTTAAGTGACCCACAAAATTAGGAAGTTTCAGGGAGTAAAATCTGAACTCAAATCTTCCCCATTCTGGATTCAGCACTCTATATATTAAGCCATGATTGGAAACAAGTAAACAAACAACCCATTACCCTTTGACTACACTGGTGATAAGCCTCTTTAAACCTGTTCTTAGATAACAGGCATCTACCCCTGGACCTATTTAAAAAAACTATTCAACCTAGTAGAATCTTCCAGCAAGTAATGATAGCCTTTTTTGTCTCCTATGTACATCACAAAGAGGAATCAAGATAGGATTTTAGTGGAGGAACCCAAGTAATAAAGGTTCATTTAATTAATTTATTCATACATTTATAAAAGCTGCTGTCATTTTCATAGTGAGCTACACTTTCATTCTCAGAGTACTTTTATAATTCCTTTTCTGACTTGTTAGGCATATGGCAAATGCAAGATGCATAAGTTTTGAGAATCCTACATATTCACATGGACTATTTGTGCTTGCCCTGTGGTAGAGCATTCTGAGCAGTTAACAGTTGGACACGCTGTAACTTGTCTCAAACATAGCGATGTCATTTTGGTCTTCTTTGCTAACAAAAAACAAGAACTAATCAATGTACTTTTTTCTCATGATATTTTATTCAGTTTGAAGGCCTTCTTCCTTCCAATTGGATCTATCAAGATGCCACAAATACTTCAAATCCTACCTTCTTGATGAAATCTTCTCTGATCATACCAGCCAGATGTAACCTCTCCATTTATTGAATTACCATTTTAAAATCCCCTTCTGCTTTAAAATTCTATGACTCTGCAACTTGATGAAATGCAAGATCTGGTCAATATCATGTCTTTAGCATGAAAAGTATATTTCATTACAAAATTTAAGTTCTGCCCAAGTTCAGTCATGTTTAAAATCATCTATCTTATGCTTTTAAAGTGATGCTCCTAATTATGCTTCAAGGAATTTCCTATCTTGTAGACTATAACTAAATATATCATATTATATTTAATTTGAAAAAAATACAATACAAGGAAAATTATGGAGTGTCCAACAAAAGCTTTTCCACCTTTCCTGGGGATAAATACATTTAAACTGATGTTAAATTCATATTTTTCAAAGTTTTCCACATTAATTAATATAGAGTTTCCTCTCACAAATCCAATTAATAAATTAAGATGCTGACATTCATGCAGATATATTTTTCCTCAATGGTATGTAAGGAAGTTGATCTAATCACAGAAAAGGAGCCAGATAATGAGGTGCTAAACTAACTGTAAAAATGTGGTCATGCCAGGTAATCCCTTTATGAAGTGAAAATGAGTCCCTTGAGTTACTCAAAAAAGAAAGCAAACCATAGGATGAAAAATGACAAGCCATGCCTTTGGGTGATCTTTATGGAACTGAATAGGAGGAAGCTCTAAGAAGCCATGGTGATATGGGAAAGCAGAAATGTGGGTACATGCAAGCACCACAAACAATAGGACCCAGACTCTGGGAACAAAGCTGCTTAAACTAGCACAAGGAACATCTAAAAAGATGTGTTCTTAAACCCTTCTGATTCTGTAGTTTTAATCATGTATTTTCTTCCCCTTGGGTTCTCTCAATGGAAGTCTGAAATCTTTCAATTTATTAGTATGTTTTTTATTTTAGACATTTGCTTTATCTTTATAAACTTTGCTAACTAGAAGCCTTTGCTAATCTGGGGTACTTGCAGTAAAGGCAACTGAGAGGTAGAAACTATGGCAGAAATATTCTCAGAGAAGAGATAGAGATAAAATCTAATACTGGTATGTTTCAAAAGTCTTATCTCTGGTTGGGGCTTAGAGCTAAAAAAAATGGACAAAGAGAATTAAACACACTTTGATTCTGATTCCCAGCAGGGAGTGATTTTTATATTGGGAAACCCACAAGGGCAATGAGTCAGTAATAGGCCAAGGGCCAAACAGGAGGAACACCCCAATCACTACTCAACCTCATTACTGTGTGATTTAATTTCTCCTTACCCAAAGTTTCTTAAACACATTATTGAATGATTGTCTACTAGTTTGTTTCTTGAAACCTACAAATATGCCCAGGTCTCTTTAATTCTCCCAAAAAACCCTTCATGCTATCCTACCATAGCTATATATTTCTTTTTCCTCTACTCCCTTTTATAGCTCAATTCCTAGAAAATGTCCTATGCTACCATTCATTACTTCACACTCACTTTTCAATCCTTTAATAAGACTTCTGATTCCCTCACTTAATTAATTCCAGTCTGACTTTTTGTATCCCTGATTGCTAAATTCAATGGCCATTTTTTCAGTCTACCTTCTTGACAAATCTGATACTGCTTAATATTCCTTCCTCCTAGATGCTCTTCTTCCTGGATCTCCTCTGACTCAGTCTCTTTTGCTAAATCATCTCACTTCCTGTTCCATAAATCTGAGTATGTCTTCAAGACTCTGTCCTTAGCCCTTTATTATTTTCCATCTAAGTCTTCTCCTTTAGTAATTCATTAACAACAATACAGACATAGTATATCCATCTGTAGACAATTTTTGGATATCCATAGTCTTCATCTCTCTCATGAACTCCAGTCCTGCGGTTTCAATTGCACACTGAATATGGAAACCCACTGCATATCCCATTGGCATCTCAAATTAAATATGTACTAAATAGACTTATTATATTCCTCTCATATCTATCTATCCCTCTAAATTTCCCAATTTCTTTTTTTTTTTTGCAAGGCAATGAGGTTAAGTGGCTTCCCAGGTTTGAACTCAGGTATTCCTGACTCCAGGGCCAGTGCACTATCCACTGTGCCACCAAGCTGCCCTCCAATTTCTTTAAAAAAATTTTTTTTATTTATTTAAGGCAATGGGGTTAAGTGATTTGCCCAAGGTCACACAGCTAGGCAACTATGAAGTATATGAGGCTGGATTTGAACTCAGGTCCTCCTGACTCTAGGGCTAGTGCTCTATCCACTGAACCACCTACCGGCTCCTAAATTTCCCAATTTCTGCTGAAGGCACTCTCATTCCTTTCATCACATGGGTTCACAATGTCAGATTCATTTTTGACTGTTTTTTCACCTTCAGTCATCACATCCAATCAGTAGCTAGTCTTGTAAATTTTGCCTTCACCTCCCCACTCACATAAATCTTTACCCCAGTTTAAAATTTAATCATCAATTACTTAGGTTATAGTAATTGCCTCTTAACTGATCTCTTACTTCTTTAGTACATCTTCCACACAACAACTGAATCAATGTTTTTAAAATACAGAGCTGATCATTTCATCTAAAAAACATTCAAGAGCTCCAACTGATTTTAGTATAAAGAACAAAATCCTTAGACCAGCTTTTAAAGTTCTCCAGTCAGTGGAATAGATTAGGTGCAAAAGAGACAGGAGTAAATGACTATAGTAATCTGCTGTTTGATACCCAAGATTTCAACTTCTAGGATAAGAACTCACTCTTCAATAAAAATTGCCAGGAAACTTGGATTAGACCAGAATCTTACACCCTATATCAAGATAAGGTTGAAATGGGTTCAGGATATAGACTTCAAAGGTAATATTACAAGCCAATTAGGAAAACAAGGAATAGTTTGCCTGTCAGATCTATGGAAGGAAAAGTTTATGACCAAAGAAGAGATGGAGAACATAATAAAAAACCAGATAATCTTGATTACATTAAATTAAAAAGTTTTTGCACAAACAAAACATGACAATTAAGATAAAAGGAATATGATGTTTTTGACAAAGGATTCATTTCTAAAATATATAGAGGACTGAGTCAAATTACAAAATGACAAGTCATTTCCCAATTGATAAATGGTCAGAGGATTGCTCTAAATCATTATTGATTAGAGAAATGCAAATTAAAACATCTCTGAGGTACCACCTTACAACTCTCAGGTTGGCCAATATAACTAGAAAGGAAAATGATCAATGTTGGAAGAGAGGTGGGAAAAATGGAACACTAAGACCCTGTTGGAGTTATAAACTGATCCAATCTTCCTGGAGAACAGTTTGGAATTATGCCCAAATTATGATCCAACAAAATCATTACTAGGTCTGAATCCTGAAGAGATTATGAAAAAATGGTAAAAATCTCATATGTACAAAAATATTCATAGCATCTCTTTTTTGCAGTGGCAAAGAATTGAAAACTGAGGGATGCTTCATCAATTAGGGAATGGCTGAACAAATTATGGTAATATGTATGTTCTATAAGAAATCATGAGGGAGGAGATTTCAGAGAAGCCCGGAAAGACTTGCATGAACTGATGCTGAGCAAGATGAGCAGCACCAGAGGAACACTGTCCACCCTAACAACAACATGGGGTAATGATCAACCATGATGGACTTGTTCATTTTAGCAGTATAATAATAAAGAACAATTTTAAAAGACTTGTGATGGAAAATACCATCTATATCCAGAGAAGAAATTATAGAGTTTAAACAAAGACCTAAGTTTATTATCTTCAATTTTTAAAAATTGGCTTCTGTATTATGTCATTTTTTTCCCTCTCTAATGTTTTCCTTCTTATGTTTGGATTTGATTCTTCTCTCACAATATGTTCAATATCAATCTATGTTTAGCATGGTTATAAATATAGAGTCTTTATCAGAATGGTTTCTTTTGGGGGAGGAGAGGAGGGAAGAGATGGAGGGAAAAACATTGTAAAATTCAAAACCTTGCAAAAAAATGGTAAACACTACTTTTTGCATGTAGTTAGAAAAACAAATAAAAAAATTAAAAAAATAAAGTTCTCCAAAGTCTGGCTCCCACTTACCTTTCCAGTTTTATGGTGTATCATCTTATTGTTAACACAATTTGTTCCAGGCAAACTGATTTGATGGTTATTTCCTGTATGTGACAATTCATCTGCACTTGGACCTTTGTATGAGTGATCCACAGGTCACTTACTTCAAAGAGCATCTCTTACACAAGACCTTTTCTGATTGCCCTGGCTATCCATGTACCCAAACTCCTGAATTACCTTGTATTACTTTATACATATGTAAACATGTATTTAGTATTTCTTTAGATGGGTAATTATTGCTTACTCTGAAGAATATAAGCTCCTTGAGCACAGGAACTTTTGATTTTAATGTTGTATTTTAGTGCTTAGCACATGATATATGTTTAATGAATACTTGTTGAATTAAATTGCAAGTGAAACTTGTGAGATCTGCCTGAACTGGTTTTCATGTGAAATTACTCTAGATATACAGGGGAAAAGCATCTTTAAAGGCTGATTTCCAATGCAGCATGAAATCCAAAGGCTTTTTTGCATCTCTGTACTTAATTCTTAGGCTTCGTGTAACTGAAAGGAGCTAAAATTCAGCTTTGTCTGGAGGGCAGGGAACTTGGCAGGACACTTACACCCTGTGAAATGTCGTAGCATTAGACAATACTTCTCTGACACAAAACAATGCATACCAATCCTTTAATAAATTTAAATAACTGGGGACATTCATCAGTTACAAGAATAGTAAAGTGTCATGCTATTTACAAATGCAAAAATCATAACATGATACTTTTTACATGTATTTTATGTAATATTTATAGAGGACCCACTATGGGGAAGACTGGGCAAAAGCACAAATAAATGAGTCAAGTTCTTTGCCTTGAAGGAGCTTGAGTCTAATAGGAGAGATAAGACAGGTATAATAAGGTGTCCTAAGTATTTCACTTATGATACAATGTAGGATGATACAATTTTTATTTACATTTGTTGACTATATTTCTTTCTTCATTGTTACTGCCATTTTAATCAAAAAAGTCTAGTCACTATCTTCATTACTTCATTCTTTCTGTAAACCTTTACAAAAAAAGTTTATGCTTCAAATACTCTTTCCTTAAGGAAAAGAAGGAAGGAAACAGCGTTGATTAAGTGCCAAGCATGTCACACATAGTTTCTCATTGTGTCCCCATAATAACCCTGGAAGAGAGATACTGCTATTGACCCCATTTTACAGATGAAGAAACTGAGTCAGACACAATTTAAATAATCTCTACAGATTCACACTGTTAGAATGAGAGATCAAATTTGAACTCAGGCATTAAGGACTATAGGTCTAGGACCCTAACTGTCTCAAATCTATAAATGGGGTGGTTTCAGAGAAGGAGAGAAGACTAGAATATTATCTGGGGTATTCCAGGAAGACTGGAGATGAAAGAATTTGATTTGGGGCCTTGGTATTGCTTTGAGGGATGAAAGATAAGAATTTGACAAGAATTTCAGGGTCAGATAATGGAACTTGCCAAGACAGAAAAGATAAAGGACATTCAGGGAGCCAGAAGTGAGAGTTTGGTTGGAGCATGGGACTGGTATAGGAGAGTAACTAGAATTAAGATTGGGCTAGTCCACAGCCAACTGAAAGTTCTGAGCAAGGGAATGACATGATCAAAATGTTACTGAAAGAAAATTACTCTGGAAGCCATGCACAGCATGGATAAACAGAGAAGAGAGACCAGAGAGGAGGAACCAGTGAACAGATTCCTATAACACTTCAGATGAGGGCTTGAATTAGAGAGGTGGCAGCAGTGGTGGAGAGGAGGGGATGTGAGAGAAAAGACCTCATGAAGGAAGACTAAATAGAAAGGGCAAATGGTTATGAGAGCTAAAAAAAAGTCAAAGATAACTTCAAATTCTAGAGCCTAGGCATTTGGAAGAATGAAGAGAAGTAGGGCTTAGAAAGAGAAACAGCTGGATTTAAGGGACAGATGATGAGATTACTCAAGCATGATCAGTTACTCCAATTCCTTAGCATTCAGTAATGTTGACTGGCTTTTAAAGTATACAGAAAATAAACAGTTGGGTTATATTGACTTTTTCAATAAATCTGCCATAAACTCCATTTACTTAGCAAAATATGAAGGAAGAGGGTTATATAATAAAAGTGTAAAAGACAAATATTGTAAACAAATAGAATAAAATATATAATCACTAAGCACCAGAAATATTATTAAACAATCCAAATAATATGTTAGGATAAGTTATGTTTGTAATTGAGATTTTCAAAAATAACAAAGAAGAGATTGACAGAATCATAGGATATTACCAAAAAAAAAAAGGTCTCCTCTATAATAGAGCCCAAGCAGATGCTGTCCAGCCTCTGCTTGGAGACCTTCAGTGAGGAGGAGCCCACCACTTTCCAGTAAGCCCTTTCTACTTCTGGAGAGCACAAACTGTGAACAAGTTTTCCCTTGATATCTCTGTGAAGTTTCTACCCATTGTCCTTGGTACTACTCTCTGGGGTCAAAGAGAATAAATTTAGTCATGTGATAGTTCTTCAAATACTTGAAGATAGCTGATATGCCTCACTCTTGGTTAAACTTCAGTCTTTCTTCATATAACATGGAATTGAGGCCCTTCTCCATCCTGGTTGTACTTCTCTGGATACTATCTAACTAAACAAGAGCTACTTAAATCGTACACCCAGAATTGAACAAAATATTCCAGATATAGTATGACTAAGGTAAGAATAGAGAATGAGCACTCAAAGGAGATCAAGAATTTATTATTTTGGGGGGTGTCACATCACACTGCTGAGTCAAATCGACATTACAATTCACTATAACCCCCAGAACTTTTTCTAACAAATGTTGTTTAACCATGCTCCCTCACCCTGTACTTGCATTCACCCTGTACTTAATTCAAGTGTAAGACTTTATTATTATGTCTACTGACTTTTATTAGATTCAGCCAAACTCTCTGGCCTATCAAGAGCTTTTTGGATTCTAACTCATCATCTGCTATTGGTCATTTCCAGCTATCCACTGCAGTTTTGAATCATTAGTCAATTTGAAAAGCAGGCTAGGTATGCCATTATCCAAGTCATTGAAAAAATTTTTAGCACAGCACGGTCAAAAAGAGATATCTGGGGTATTCCACTGAAGGTTTTCTTCCTCGTGGACACCCTACTATGATTATTTCTTGGGTTTTGGCCATCCAAACAATGTAGTCTCTTCATCTTTTTTTGGTACCCCACTTTAGCCTTGAAAAATGCTTAAATGTTGCCCATACTAAAAAAAAAATCCTTTTGATCCCAAGCATTCTGGTCCTCTCTTCTTTTACTGTCAAATTTCACTGCTCTCACTTCTTCACCACCCATTTACTCCTTAACCCCTTATAATCTGAGTTACCATACTATGAAAATTTGATAATACAAACTAAGAAGTTCTTAATTATTAACTGTGATGGATTCTTTTCCATCTTCATTTTCTTTGAGCCTTCTGATGGATTAGAAATAGGACCATCCTGTTTTATTGATACAGTCTTCCCCTAGGTTTCTGCGATACTCTACTTTCTAGCTAAATTAGTACATGTTAAATTCCCCCTTTTCATTTTGATTTATCTCATCTTTGTGTCAATGCTCATATATTCTCTCATGCCTGGAATGGATCCTATCTCTGACTTTTAAAGGTGCCACTTGGGAGCTATTCCCCTTCATGAAGGAAAGAATTTATTGAGTTTTACTATGTGCTAAATACTGTGCTAGCTCTGTGGATAAGTGTGTAAGTGTGTGTTTGTGCACTTAAGAAAGTGAGAGAGATGAATACCAAAGTGAGATAGTTCTTACCCTAAAAGAGCTGGTACAAAAAGGGAGACAATACATATGAGGAGTGGTGACTAGGGAAAGGTATTTTGGTCTGGGAAGTAACATGAATGATTGCAACAATCCCTATCTAGTCTCCTCTCTGTGAAAGTGCTCTCTCTTCCTCTTCAAATATCTCACACCTCTTAACCTGGACCTCTTGTTGGCACTTATTTCATTCTTCTTTGTATCATAGTTAACTGCTTACAGGACATGTCTTTAAACTTCATTGGATAATGAGTTATGAAGGCAGAGCCACAGTATCTTGCATATAATAAGCACTTAATTATTTTGTTGAATTGTACTAAAGAATGCCCTTTACCTTGGATACAACTCTCTCAGAGCTGAGTACTCTTCTTTTCAAAGGATCTCTAGAGAGCAGGGAATATTGGGGCAATATAAATACCTCTCAAAAAGGTCTCAGGATTGTTGATCTAGAGCTGGAAAGCACCTCAAAGGCCATTAAGTCTAACTCCTTCAATCTATTTTTAAAAATTAAGTTATATGTATTTTTCTCAATCAGCAAAAAATTGCCTTCTCTCCCTCTCACCCCAGTGCTCCCTTTAACCACCATCCTGATAGAGAGCGAGGGAAAATAAAAGCCCTTGTACAAATATGCATAGTCAAACAAAATAAATTTCTGTATTGAACATATCCAAAGAAATATATTTATCATTCTGAATTTTCCTTCTCTAATTTAAGAAGGTTTTATCATTAGTCTTTTGGCATTATGTTTGGTTATTATATCACTCAGATTTCCTAATTCTCCAAAAATTGTTTGTCTTTACCATATTATTGTTATTATATAATTTGTTCTCCTGGTTCTATTTTCATTTCTTTCAGTTATTCTGACATATTGGCTCTACCTCCAACTCATTCAGTTTATAAATGAGTAAATTAATTTGTCTCAAATTATATCTAATAGTCATAACAGAACCTAAGAACTGCACCAAAAAGCAAAAATAAACAAATAACAATAAAAATGCATATAATCTGAATGCCACAAATGAAAAGATCATTCTCCCCCATAGATCTCACCAAGCTGGACTACATTCAGAGTCTTTCTAGTTCAATTTTTCTGTTGCCAGTGTAGGCCTCAATCGTAAAAAGTAATTACCTTCAATAACTATATGCTTACCAGATTACCAAGCTAAAGGACTACTTTTATAGAAAGTGGGGCATGGATAACCCATAAAAACTGATAAGATGCAGTTTTGTTTCCATAAAACTTGGGAAGAAGAGTACATTGATCAGCTTGGCAAAACTCAAGGAGCTTCAATTATGTTTGGCTTATGGCTGAAGCAAAGCATTTATCAAGGCACAGTCTTTATTGGCAACCATGGCAGATAATAATCTTGGCATGGAGCTCAATCAATCAATCAATCCACAAGCATTTATTGTCTACTATGTGCCTGGCACTGACTAGGTACCAGGGATACAGATGTAAAAAATAAAATGCTTTCTCAATTTTAAAAGGACACAAGATATTGTGGAGAGTTTTGGAGGAGGGCAACCAGAATGGTGTAAGGACTAGAATCTATTTCATATGATGTTCAATTAAGAAACTGGGCACATTTAGCCTGAGGTAGAGGTGGGAATAGTATTTAAAGAGCTGTCATGGGGAAGGGAGGTGATATTTGTTCTATTGGACCCCAGGAGAAACAGGTGAAAGTTGCAAAGCGGAAAATCTGGACTTACTATAAGGAAAACAAATTTCCTAATAATTACTGTTGTGTCAAATTAGAATAGGGAGGCTCCCCTACCTTGCATTCCAAGACCCCCTATCACTTATGTTAGAGATATCTTTGCTGAGGAAATGGCACTAGATGATCTCTGTGATCTCTTTTTAAATTTTTTTAAATTTAAGGCAATGGGGTTAAGTGACTTGCCCAAGGTCACACAGCTAGGCAATTATTATGTGTCTGAGTCTGGATTTGAATTCAGGTCCTCCTGACTCCAGGGCTGGTGCTCTATCTACCTAGCTACCCCCCTCTCTGAGATCTCTTTTCAAACACAATGAGGATGTGAAATGAATAAATTCTAGTAAGAAACTCAGATATTCTCCTTTAAAGTAAGATTAAAAAAACAGTAAAACCTCAATACTTCAGAAGAATCATAATTACCAATAAGTTAAGGAGCAATGAAAAGTTATTACAACATGTTCATCAACAATGAGTATATTGTGAAAAACAGCAAATATGCCTGGAAAATGAGGTGGGCTAATTATGTATCGGGAGTGATTATCAACACGTGAATAACTCACATAGTACAGAGCAAGAGGAAGATCTTTAGGGTAGATCCTTTATGGAAAATTCATTGAAAAACAAAAAAATTAGAATAATATAGGTTGAGAAACATGGAGGGAAAGCAATCTGCGCTAGTGGAGGGCATACCACATCCTCAAAACTAAAGAGTCATAAAAGTATCAATAATGTTAATGGTGTTTCTCCATAAATAAATATCCCCAAAAACATCATTAGAGAAGATAAGTATGCTGACTGATTATTTGGAGAGAAAGAAACATATTAAAGGTTAGAGGGTAATGATGTAGAGATTGTTCAATTTATAGCCAACAGGATCATTCTGTAGATTTTCATTAGCATAACTTAAGAAACCAGTGATTCACTATAGAGTGACATTAATTTAGAAGATGGAACTTAGGGTTAACTCAATAGGTCTAGTAGCCTAAATTTTGTTTGTAAACACAGGATGTATAATGTATATTAAGCAAGTGATTTCCCTATCACACTCTAGTCATGGCACTATTTTTTCACTCAGTCTTTTGGTTGTCTACAGCAAGGAAAGTAGAAATTAAATAGATAAAATAGTAGGTGGAAATGATATTCAACCATTTTTAATTCAGTTTGAAGCCTTGGGTTCAAGTTCTGAGGCTACTACTAATTAGTTTTTGATCCTGATAAAGTCATTTACACTTAACATCACCTTTAAAGTGAGGTCAATAGTTGTACTACTTTTTCCAAAGGCTGGCATCAGGATCTGATGATGATAAAGATAATGTCTGGAAAGTGGTTTGTAATCATAAAAATACAATAAGAATACATCTAAATACCTAATTTATTCTAGCCAGAGTTCTAACAACCTTTAGGAAAAAAACAGAACAAGAAACCAGGCCTCCTGAAATAAAAGCCATGTATTGTATATTTGGAATAACAATACTAACTTGAAACATCTTTTCAAAAAAAACACCCTATATCTATTAACAAAATCAGAATATTGACTTGGGTTTGATCCGAAGTATTTCTTAAATCATAAACATTTTTGTATTAAATTTGTATTTTGTGTAGCTATCAATACTTACTTGCAGAACATCTCCAAGGTCAGCTGTACTAATGTCAGGATCCTCTGTGGTATTAAAAGGAACAGGGGTTATTCGAACAAGAGTAAGCACTCTAGGTTCTGGATATCTCCATAACATCATGCCGGGACTGTCCTCAGTTTCATTGTAAAACACAACTTCATAAACACCAGGCAATTTCAAGGACTCTATCAAAAGAAAGTAAGCTCTAATTAGTTCTATTTTTTTAAAAGGGGTACATGCTGGTTTATTAGATGAAAAACAAATTAGAAGGAAAAAAAGAGCAATTTGATTAGTTTTATATGGTTTCAGCTCAAAATAAGTCAAAAAATTCTTGACTAGCTGAAATTTAATGGTGCTATGCTATTGTTGTACTAAAAATATAGGTAACACCCTTCTAAAATGATGCTTTGTTTATGTGATTAATTTTGCATAAAAATACAACCAACAAGTACCTAGAAATTCCAAAATGATGCTTTGTATAAATAATTGAATTAATTTTGCATAAAAATACAACAAACAACAACCTAGAAATCTCAAAGTGATAGTGTAGTTGCATTTTCTTACCAGCATCTTGTATGTACTGAAATAGGCCTGTTCTTAGGTCATCAGAACTTTGTTCAGTTTTAAAAGTTTGGTTCTTTTCAACAGGACATGGCACTTGTAGCACTTGATCAGGAGTTGGTATCTCTGATTTACTCTCATTATTTAGATATCCATAAAATAGTTCATGTAGAAGAACCAAGCAATTCAAATGTTCTTGACCCCAAAAGACCTTTAAAAGGATAATGACAATGGTTAGAAATTTAAAAAATTTAAGAAAAGTTATATAAAATAACAGGTCAAGAGATTTAAATACTATTCAGTCCTAACAGCCAAGGTATACAGAATTTCTGAGAACTAGGCTACAGAATAGAATGGTTTAAGTTCAAGATATCTATAATAATGGTAATGACAATCATTCCTATTTCCTATGTTAAATGAAACCTTAAAATGTTCAAATCAATGATGAAATATAAAAGTGTAGTGTTATTCTAGAGAGGTAGAATGTTCTGGTGGACTGTATTGAGCTAGAGAGTCAGGAACATCAGACTTAGATTCAACTCTCACCTCAGACATCTATTAGCTGTATAACCTACAAGACATTTAAAAAATAAGGGAGTTGGAATTCGGCTTTAATGTCCCACCAGTTCTTATAATCTTCAGGTGTGAGCTTCACAGGTCAGTGACCTTTATTGTCTTACCTAAACTGTGTTATTTCCCATAGCTCTTACCACAGAGCTTTATAATCTAATAGAAACTAAAGAATTGGTTGCTAAATAAATATACTTGCAGAGATTTTTATTTGAATAAACCAAGAAGTAAAAAAATACCTAATAAAGTAAAAACAAAACAAAATAAAAAAGCTAAGACAATGAAAATACTAAATTCTAAGGTCTCACTAAATACCTTCCTATATTTTAGCCATTTAAAGAAAAATAATATGATTCAAGCAAAGAGGAGGGAAAAATACTACAAATGAATCTAAAGTTAAAAAACAAAGACTTCTCAACTCTAGGTAAGAATGGGTTAGGTATTGGACTTTAAAAATCCCAAGAAAGCTGAAATTAATTCAACAAACCTTTAATGAGCACCTCTTGGTGCTTTGCTAGGGGCTGACATCATGGTACACAGACTACAAGAGGTCTGTGGAGTTTCAAAAAAAAAAAGGGATCTTAGTATTTCCTGTGAAAGAGAAGTTTAACCTATTCCCCTAAAGGAAAAAAGACTATTTTTTCCATATAAAATCAGAATGTTAGAATACAAAAGGACCTTAGAGGAGATTTGGTCAAAATTACCCAGTTTTATATAAGATGAAAGAAGAAATATGACCAATGACAAATGATTTACTTCATGGGATTAGGGATTTCATGATAATAAATCATTTGCAAATGTACTATGAAACATAAATGATACACCAGGGTCAATGCCAAAGGAAAGATCTAAAGACTATACAGAACTGACAAAAGAATATGAAAGTCAATGTACATAGTAGTTCCTGAGCAGGCCTCCAAATAAGGAAGATCTGAGTTCAAGTCCTGGCCCTGATTTCTTCTGATTTTGTGGGTCAGGTTGCCCTAGGTAATCTGAAGAATACAAATTGTAGAGAAAGTGCTGGCCTGCCCCTGGGATAACATAGGGCTGATCCCTATCTCATAGGGGTCTAAACTTCTTGATAAAAGTGGGTGTGACTCTCCAAACACAAGCTGTGGACCTCATTCATTTGGACTGAGCATCGGGAAACATCAAGAAGCAATAAGAAGTAGAGATGAGGCACAAGGGCACTTCTCTTCTCTTCCTTCTAATGCTTATTGTAAGTGAGAAAACAGAGACAGGTGAAGGGTCAAGCTGGGGAAGAGATGATCTAGCCTTCAAAATGCAGACTGCAAATGCCCTTATTAGAGAATTCCCCGCCCCCCTGCCCCTGAAGTTGTTTATAAGAAGAGAACTTCTGCTGTCATGAAATTACTGCTTTTACTTGAAGGAGCAGTGATACAGCGGCAGCTGGATTCTTGGGAAACCAAGAGAACCTGACAGAGATTACAACTGAATGTGAGGGGATTTCTCTCAGTCATTGGCTACTGAAAATCCCCCAAAGCCTCAGGGAGTATTAAAAAGATATTCTATATATACCTTAAAACAGGACTTTGTAGCTTAAAAAACTATGGAATATTTTTGTGGAATAGCTGTGACAATGCACATACACTTAGAGTTTTTGAATCTCTAGCTAAAAATCATTGTTGAGAACAAATTTCACATAGCTTTTAAAATAATCCATTTTTTACACCGAGCATTTCAATTTCTGGGTTTGGTTCATTTTTATATATTCCAAAGAGGTGCCAACACATACATCAAATTTCTTTAATTTTTTTTTTTTTACTGAAGATCAAAGGTCCATATGTTAAAGAGCTGAGTATGACATTATATGTTACGTGTTAATAATCCCTTTCTAAGGGACCCAGATATATTTGATAATGTGAAATAGTCATCACTTTTTAATGGTAACGGTGCTTAGGACAAGTTGACAATCAAGGAATTCTTTAAAATAACTGGAGAGTAATCTGATAATACTTTTTTTTTTGCCATCAAATCAAAGTTTAAAAATTAACACCAGTTTAAAAAACTATCAAAATTAATTAAGAAGTTATTATAATATAAGACCTCTGTACAACTATCACAGACCTGTATTAGCCCTCCTCTTAAATCAAGGAATACTTTTGGAATGGACTGTTCCGGGCCAGGATTACCACTATGTTTACACCATTTAGCTTCCAGATTGGCAGTACCACAGCAGGGCCCTATTAGAACTCGACTTTTTTCTTTGAGACTTGTTTTCACAAGAAAATCATTTATGTTGAGTATTAATGATGATCCAAGAATCACACCTGAAAAATAAGAAAAAGGCATATGCTTGTTTCATTAAGTTTGCCCTTCTTACAAAAATGTGCTTTTTGATAAAGGAATATATTCTTTTTCAGAGGCCTTTAATCCCATTCCTGTCATGACACTGTATTTTTTTCAACTGACCTTCCAACATATCTTGATGGAGTTTATATAGAATCCTAGTTATGAAGCAGATATACATGCACATTATTAACAAAGTTCTATTTGCCAAAACATTATGACCATGTGTGATTATTTTAAGGTTTATGAATAGAGACAAGTTTTTCAAATGACTATATGAAGAATAAAGGTAGTGGCTTCATTAGACAATCATTATTCTGATAGGAAACAGCAATTTTCTGGAATTTCTTTTACTTTAGTCTTAGTTTTTCAGTATACCCCAGTATAGTATATTGCCTTACTAGGGCCCAGAATTCTCCACTGAACATTTATGTTAAAATTCTACCATTAAAACAATCAAAATAACTCAAAATTTGTAACATATGTTTTCTAAAAATTTCAGTTTAATCCAAACTTCACACATCATAACCACTTCAAGTTTACAAAGTTTTAAAAACAGATAGTGGCAGGTTAGATTTATTGGAGAAACAATATGCTGTAGTTCAAAGTAAACATACTTAGAGAAGGAATACACTTAAAAATATAAGCTCTCTTTTGAATTTAAATTTAGGAGTACAGCTCAAAATAATTTCATAAAGCCAATGGTGCTCTTTAAGATATTTAGATGTGAAGTTGAAAGAGAGAGGGTTAGTAGGTTAGTTTTTTCCCCCTCTATGTAGTTCATATTATGAACTGTCATTGTGAATATTGAATTTCACTAGACTGAGTTTGTAATGTCTCTAGCTTATTTTTCTAATGTAATCTGATCCCCACACAAAAGATGAAAGATTAAAAAACACCTAAGGCCTACAATATACAGATGGTTCATGGTACTTACTTGAATTTTCTAACTTGTGGTGGAATTTTATCCTGTATGTGTTGAATATTATTTAATAATGAAAGAAACTGAAGGGAGGATATTAAAAAACAGGTAAGGATGAACAATTTTCTCTTCTGTTAAAATAGTAAAAACCAATAGGAGGAGCAGCAGTATGACATAGAATAAAGAACTTTAGATTGGAGCCTAGAGAGACCCAGGTTCAAATTCTACCTCGGACACTAGTCAGAATTAATTTCTTAGTTCTTGTTCTTTAAAATGGGGATAATAATAATAATACCTATAATATTTACCTCTTAGGGACAGTATAAGAATTAAATGAGATCATATAGATAAAACACTCTAAACCTGAAAACTTTGTGTGGTTTGGGTAATAAATCAATCGTCTTGACTCATCAAATTATATTTATTCATTTTATTTCCATTTTCCTCAAAGTTTTCTTACTTAAAATTATTTAAAAGTTATTATATGTCCTCTCTTTCAGATAGAGAAAAAGAAGAAAATGCAAGTGGAAAAGGAGGAAAATGAGAAAAAGAACAAAGGACAGAAGAATCAGACCTTGATCTAAGAAGCAGATCATAGTTTGAAAATCCTGATAAAATATCTGCAGCAGTTCCCTGATAGACTAAAATTCATTTTTTAAATGTATAATGAAATAGGCTCTAATGAAATTAGAAAAGGGCTTAATGAATTTGTTATCCCCTCCCAGAAGACCTGCATTAATATACTCCCACAAATGTATACCAATAGGTTCCTTGGCTATTTGTACTGTATCACAGCCTTAGTGAGACAGTCACAAACATCATAGTAAAGTGATAAAAGCAATTTTAGCTACTTCTACCTTCTCTTTTAGCTGTCATAGATATCCAACATATCTGTATGATTATATACTGAAAAATGGCATCCAGAGAGAAATAGAATGACAGGTAAATGTTGTGAATCCAAAGTTTTTCTGTAGGAATATTCAAGATTATTATGAACGTTAATGGGAAAAAATGGTTTGATTTATAGAGATTTGCTTTATAGCTGTCAGTTATATTCCATAAGATGAAGTACATACAGGTCAGCACATCTGGCCCATGATCTATGCATGCCTACTTGAATTCTAAAACCACAAAATACACAATCATATCCTAGAGTTAAATGTACAACACTCTTAATTTGCACATGGATTTTAAAAAATTGCTTGGACTAAAAAAAAAAAGATGACTTTTTTTTATCAACTCATCAGAAGTGATCTTGCATATAGTCCTAAATTAGGGGAACTGGGCCTAGAGATCAAAATCAAATATATGTGTGTGTGTGTGTGTGTGTGTGTGTGTGTGTGTGTGTATCCATTAATTGTTCAAGGACTAATCAAGGTAAGTTTGGAGAAGTTCATCTCTGAAGGTTTTCGGTCCCTCCAGTTTTTTCTCTTCAGTCATAGAAACTCCTAAAACATATATAATGGAAATAGAGTCTGTGATCTGCATCACTGGATGAAGGGCACTCATATTGTTAAAACCAAGTATTTAATTAACAGATAATTTCTTGAGTACTACAGTGGCCAAATCTTAATAGATTGTCTATCCCTTTCCATCATGAGTGGCTATTGCAAAACCTTTCTCTCCTGAAATCTCTGTTACCATCTCCCCAATTTCTCACATTGAAGAACTTCATCTCATATTTTAATGAGAAATTAGAGGCCACCCACTGTGAACTTTTTTCCCCTTTCTCTTCATCTCAAATCCCTTTGACATCTCCCTTTTCTCACCCTCTCTTCCAAGATCTGATGAAGAAGTAGATTTTCTTACTGAAATCTTTAGCACTGACTCTTGATCTCATCCATTCCATAATCTCCAGGAGAATTGCCTCAATTTTATCCTCCCTCTCAACCTTCAACCTCTTTTTATCTTCTGGTTCCTCCTCTCTGCCTACAGTTCTGCTTGCATCTCATCCATCTTTACTTATACCCTCATTAAAGCTTACCATCACTCTAGCTCCTGTGCTACATTGCATACACTTTTCCTTTCTTTCTCAGAATTCCTTTAAAAATCTATGTATACTTGGTAGACATTTCATTTCCTTTTCCTTCTCTCTAAACTTTTTGAAATCTGCCTTCTGAACTCATCATTCCATTGAAACTACTCTCTCCAACCTTATCAGTGCTCTCTGAACTAACAAACTAAAAGATCTTTTCTTACTTCTCACCCTCCTTGACTCTCTTCAATAGTTGACATTGTGGCTACTGCTGCCTGCCTACTCTTTTTACTCTGAGTTTTCAGATCTCTTCTCACTTAGTTCTTCTTCATCTTTGTATATTTCTTGGTCTTTTTTTTGATGAATCTTAATCCATATTTTGCCTGTGATTACCCTTCAAGGTTTTCTTCTCTTTTCTCTCACTTGCTGATTTCAATAACTCCTTTAGGTTCAATTAGATCACTATACAGATGATTCTAAGAACTATTTATCCAATCCTAGTCTCTTTAGTTTTAGTTTAATACCACCAACCACACATCACTGACGAGTGAAATGGATGTCCTATAGGCACTTCACACTCAACATGTCCAAAACAGAATTCACTATCTTTTCTCCTAAACTCACTCCTTTTTTAAAACTTCAATATTACTGTCAAGAGCACCATCATTCTTCAGCTCACCCTGCTTCTCAATGCCTCATTCTCACTCATCTCATATTTCCAACCATTTGTTGAAATTTTATTATGGCAATCTTCACATTTCTCATATAATTATACTTTTTTCCCCCTCATTCACAGAGCCATCAGCCTGGTTTAAAAGGTCTTAATTACTTCTCATTTGTACTATTTCAATAGCCTTCTAATTGGACTTCCCACTTCTCTATTCTATTATCCTCAATACAGCTGTCAAAATGATTTTCATAAGGAACCAATCTGATCATGTCATTGCCCTTCCCATATTCAGCCATATTCTCCCATTCAGAAAATTTTGTTGTCTCCCTATTAACTCCAGGACCAAATACAGATTTTTCTGTTTGACATTTAAAGCTCTTTACAGCCTAATCCCAACCTACTTTTCCCTAATGAACATTAACTTCTTGATATATGCTGTGATTCAGACAAACTGGTCTTCTTTTTCCCCCTATATATAGCACTCTATGTCCTCCTTCGTGCCTTTTCATTGGCTGTTCCTCAAAGGCTCAATTCAAGTGCCACCTCAACTGCCAGAGATCCTCCTCAAACCCAATATTATTCGGTATTTATAATTTCTGATATACATGCACAGACTGTCCCTTTGGTTGGGACTATAATCTATTTGTTTTTACTTCTGTCTTTCTACACCCACTGCCTACACAATTCATGGTGGTATTTATATGTAGATGGAGTTGAATAAAACTTTGTTGAATAATCCAACAGATAATAAAACCATTCATAGTTCAAAGCATTATAAATACTTACTGAATTTTTCTGTTAAATCCTTTTGGCATTGATAATTTGAAAAAATAACACTCCTAAAATGAATTATCTCAAAAATATACATAATAATATGGATAGCTTATACATCAATATTGCATTCTGCCAAATAATTAAGACAAGTCTTGTTAGCAAATACGAGAAGAGCCAAGGCACTATAATATGGCAGGTTGAGTTCCTAGATCCAAGAAGCCAAAAATTGGGATACAGTAGTCATTTAATGTTAGGAAAATAGTCAAAAGGTTGGAAGTATACAGAAGTGTATGTTCAAGAAAAGATAATGAAGCCAAATTAGGTAAGTAAGCCTTAGAGAAGATGTACATACAAAATAATGGAAACAAAGATATGCAGAAACTAAGTCCTAGCGTGACTCAAGTAAGAAAACTTATACTTCTAACAAAGCAAGATCCAATGACTGACTTTCTAAAATAGGACCAACTTGAAAGAGAAGTCTAAATTACTACTTGATTGTACTCAAGCAGATCTTGACACATTTAGGTTCTTTGTTTACATTTGTAATGGCTTTTCTATTTCCTTAACCTGTTCTGTTTTTTTTTTTTATTTCTCCTAACTATAGGAAACCCCAAAGATAGCTTTTCAGTCCAAGTTACTATTAAATCAGTTTTTCTATTCTTGTGACCACAACTTTAGTTTCTGGATTAACAATTTCAAAATCTAGATTTTCAGGTATGGCTTTTCATCCAGGCATCAATCCAATCCTGGTGCTTACTGACAAAAGAACTTCTCTGCTGATATAGTTTTTCATTATAACCAAAGAAACATGCCTGAAACTGAATTCATATTCCCACATATGTAGTACTCAAGGTCCTCCATACTCTGGTTCTTACTACCTTTCCTGCCTTATTTCACACTAGTTCCCTTCACAGGTAAGTCAAACTGAACAAATTTCTGGTTCTTGAACATGCCCTCTGATGTTTGGTCTCCATGTCTTTGCTCATGCTGTATTTACCTTCTTTGTCTGCTCATTTTTAAACCTTTAAAACCCAACTAAAATGCTATTTTTCCCTACAGAGTGTTCTTACCCTCATTGTCTATAATAAACTTATCCCTTGGACCTTACATAATATTTTGTTTGGCACTTTTCTAAAGTACTTAACTGTAATAATGCTTATTAAAACTATCTTTGTGTCTTGGGAGGCCAAGACCCTTTGTGCTCAGTCACTATTTTTCATCTCTACAATGGTTATAAACACCAAAGCCATCTTCTGCTTTATACAGAGTAAACACTTAATAAATGGATGTTGAATAAATGAGCTGTAGGGAAAAGCCATTCAATTAAACATCATACTCTGAGGTATTAACAAGAAGAAGCAGTGCCTTGGGGCCCTGGTCCTGCAAATGGTAAAATAAGAATTGAAAGTATGAATTGTGAAGCCTTGGAACTTAGACTGTGAATTGTGAAATCTACATTGAAAGATTTAACTGTACGGATCTTTTATTCTACTAAATGGATGTAAATTGTTGACAACTGGGGTGTGTTACATATACAAAATCATGAATCTGGAGCTGGAAGGGACTCCAAGGTAATGTAGTTCACACCCTGCAATTTACAACAAAGTATTCAGAGATTCAGGTCAGGGGTGGAGGTGGTGGTTAGTGGTAGTGGTGATAATGATGGTGATGATGGTGGTGGTGATTAGTGGTAGTCATGGCAGTGGTAGTGGTTAGTGGTAGTGGTGGTGATGATTAGAGGTGGTAGTTAATGGTGGCGGTGATTTGTGGTGGTGTGGTGGTAGTGGTGGTAGTGGTGGTGGTGGTGGTAGTGGTGGTAGTGGTAGTAAAGAGATTGTCAGTGGATTTCAGGAATCTCTGGGCACAAACAAGTATTTAATAAATAGTGGTTTGAACTGAACTGAATCCATGTTAAACTCATGCAGTTCAAGATTTCTGGTATATGAATCTTTTTCTCTCTTTACTTTTTCCTTTTGCTTTTTTTCCCTCTGGCTATTTTTTCTTATTAGTTTTCTTTCTCTCATATTGTATCCCCCCAGTGGGATAATTGGAAAGCTGACCTCTTTAATATATTGTTGGCCTTGGGAATGGACAGGAAAAAAATACCTTAAAAAACAAACCAAGAAGCTATGGACAAATTCTAATTGTAAGATTTTCAATTACTTTGTGGAATCATAATAAAAATACATACTAAGAAGTTGTTTTTCTGATCACCTTATGGGTTATCTTAACTGTCCAAACAACTCATTCTCCTTCACTTCTTCTTCCCCACATATGCTTTTTTTCATTAACTTTCTTAAGGCTCTGTAATAAAATTTGGGATCCAGGTTTCTCAAATTAATGATTAAATTATACCTGTTGTAGCAACATATGTAATTTATTTTCTAAATCAATGGTGTGATAAACAGAAATAGTCTTGCTCTTTTTGGATTATTTCTGCATATTGACATGCTTTTCATTGAGTGCAACAATTTAGTTTGAGAACAAATAGTTTCATGACTTTTAAAATACTCCTTCAGGAGACTAATAAATGTGAACCACTTGTTTTGGACAATGTTTACAAAATGGTGCCAGCCCCTATATTGTCAGGCTCCACTTAGAACTTTAGTAACGCTCCTATTCTCTGCATGCTGACTGAGCAAAATGCAATTTTGATCAAGCTTCTGTATATCATTAGAGAGATTATACAATGATGACATGTGCTAGCAAGGCATATCCAGGTACTTTTTTTTGCAGCTGGAAGTAATCTAAGATTACTAGAAAATCTTCAAGCATGTGTTAGATCCTATCCAGAAGTTAATTTGCATAAGAGTTAAATATCAGAATGCCTCAAAAAGTAAAGCTATGTGTTCCATAAAGAAATAGCATACTAAAAAAAAATTCCATAAGTTCAAGTGTGTTCAACTAAAGCATGCAAGAATGAAATTTTAATACCCTAACTTGAACCAGAGAGAATTTATTGTTTTCAGGATCAGAATTGGTGAGGTTGTACAAGGGCCAGGCAATGGAAAACTCCTCTCCTTCTTGTTCATTATAATAAGAGACACTCACTAGATAGAATTGATTCTAATATTTGCAATAACAACCAAAAAAGGTGGGGGCTTCTAAAATGGAAAGTCTATCAGATTTTTATCACATGGAAATGCCTTCAGAAATCTTAGAACCCTTTTAACACTTTGATATTGTTGAGTGGTGCCTGATTGTGGCCCAGTTTTTCTTGGGTTTTCTTGGAAAACAGACTGGAGTGGTTTACCATTTCCTTCTCCAGCTCATTTAATAGATTAATTCCTAATAGATAAGGAAACTGAGGCAAACAGGTCACAGTTACTAAGTGTCTGAGGCCACATTGGAACTCAGGAAGTTTAGTCTTCCTGACTCCAAGCCTGGCTTTCTAAGCACTGTGCAAACCTAGTTGCCCCAAACTTTGATTATGTCTATTTAAAAAATATATCAGATTCTATATGCTCTTAAGAGTCCTTTATATACATGCCTTATGAAACCAAGACCATTGTTTCAGAGACTTGGTGGACATAGAGCTAAATTTTAGATAAATGGTTAAACAAGATTTCACATGCTAATTCTTACAGAAATTTGAACCAAACCAATAATTCTCAAACTTTTTAGTCTCAAGACCACACTACACTGTTAAAAATTATTGAGGATCCCAAAGAGCTTTGCTTATGTGAGCTGTATCTATTGATATTTTCTATCTAAAAATTAACATGGAGAAATATTTTCAATACTTATTCATTTGAAATAATAATAGGATCATTAAAACTTAACATTTTAAAAAAATAAATGTCTTCTAAAACAACAAAATTAGAAAGAATAGGAACATTATTTCATATATTTGAAAATCTCTTTAATATCTAACTTAATAGAAAACAGCTGGATTCTGATATCTGCTTCTTCATTTAATTTGTTTTGATATGTTGTTTTGATTGAAGCATATGAAGAAAATCTGGCCTCAAAACAGATATGTAGTTGAAAAAGGGAATATTTTAATAGCCTTCCTTAGATAATTGTGGATATTCTTCTTTGATATTACATCAAAAATTAACAAGTGGTTTTTTTAAAGGTTAATTACAAATTGGAATCTGAAACCATAACAATGAATTTTCATACCCTAGTACATTAAAATCCACTGTTCTATCTTAAATTATAAGTGAATATTTTATCCATGGATAATTTTGTGACATCATGAATTGGTCATTTGGAAAATAATGGTTCACTAAGTTCTGTAGATGTTCCAAATGTTGACACATTTCATTATATAATATAAAAAAATACACCTGTTAATATCACCACTGATCTCATAAAAGAGTCTTTAAACTTGGGGAGCTGTCAAGCTTATTATGATAGATACAAATTTCCCAAAATTACAATTTTTGTTGTGAAAATTTGAATATCATAACTGGCAATAAATACTCAGTTGTTTTCCTTGAAGTGGCAGGCTTATTTCATTCATTTTCAACAAAATATCTACCAAATATGCAAGGCTTAATTAATAGCCATAATTTGTCTGGTCATACTTTGAAGTAAAAATGATGTTCCATGAAAAAAGCAAAAAATTAAACTTGTCACTCACTTGCTCACACTAAAGCTTCTTCTAGAGATAACTGTTGGATGTGGTGGGCAGTACAAGTGCTTTATATGTACTTTCCATATTGTTCCATGAAATATTAAAAATATGTTTACCAGAGGGTGAAGATTTAATGAATATTGCTTCATCAGGGATATTCTTAACTGGAACTGTTTTTTTTTTTTAAAGAAACACTTTTTAAAAATATTGCAAGTGTGTGGCAGTGAAGATAAGAATGACTGCTAAGACAGTTTGGTGCCACTGCCCTGATTCATGCTGTGGTTCTCTTTGCCTTTACTTTTGTCCCATCAGTGCTAAATGTCATCCAATTATTCCAGTAAAAACTATAATATTCACAAAAAATATTCAATGCTGAAAATTTTGTTACTTCCTGTGTTTGTTACCAAACTATCACCTAATACAAGCTCATCCTCAGTGATTAGTTAGTACCAGACATACTGAAGCAAAATAGGAAATCCATCCACATTTGTAGAACTGTAGATAAAAATATAACTCTGCAAATGAAGTATTAACTGCATCTTCATTTTTGTAGCTTAATCTTTAATTCACAGGTCATAGAATCTCTGGAATATTTCAATGTTGTCTCATGAAAGAACAAGAGCAAAAGAGGCAAATGTCATCACAGTATTTTATGAAAATAGTTTTGACCATGTGGACCCCCTGAAAAAGTATTGGCAGCTTCAAAACACACTTTGAGAACTCATGCATCAAATAGTGTACGTAAGATAGATTTGAGTCTAAGCTGAAGGGTCATACTCAAAGAGAAGTCATAAATAGCTCTGGCTCATTGTTACCTTGGAAAGAGGTCCCTTTGGGACTGCAACATGGCTCTGTGATTAACATTTTAATCAGTGACTTGAAAGAAATAATAGCATATTTATCAGATTTACACAGGACACAAAATTCAGAGGTACATATTAGCATAATGGATGACAGTTTCAGGAGCCAAAAAAGTTGAAAGGATAGAACACTATGTGAATTTAGGGAATTAACAGTCCTATTACTTTGTCTCCTAAATCTGGATTAACATTTGTACTGAAATCATGCTGAAATCCTTCTCTTCGTGGACCACCTCAGAAACAACTTTCTCTGTGATCCCCTTACTGTCAACTCTGCCCAGTCAGAACAAATCTAGAATATTAAGTTCAATTTGGGATGCCAAATTTGAGGAAAGACATTGATAAGTTTCTAGGGATGAAGGGAATTCAGCTAATGATGTAATAGGATAGGTTGAAGGAAACAGATTCAAATGCCCTAGAGAAGAAGACACCTAGAGAGGACATTAGCAGTCCTCCAATATATGAAAGGATGTTATGTGGAAGACATTAGACTTGTTCTGTCTCATATTAGTGTAGAGAACTAGGAAGTGTGTGGAAGTTGCAGAGGAGCAGCTTTTGGTTGGATGTACAGGATTCTCCCTCACTTCAAGTCTTCAAGCAAAGGCTGGATGACTGTTATCCATGGGATTTTTGTTCTGCTCTGGGTTGGACATGACTTTGAAGATGACTTCCAATTTTGTGATTCCACAGTTGTAGAATAAATGTTTTGAATGAACAAATGAACAACATAGTGCAAGGTTCACAACTAGTCATCATGCTCGCCTCATTTACCAGGAATTCAAGGACCTTCTCCAAATATCTTTACTTCCTCCAATCTTTTTCAGACATATTGCATGCTACTGCCTTCCATGCTTTCTCTAGTTCAATATTAGGACTCCTGGCTGTTCCCTAATTTGATCTTATCCTTTTCTTTGTTCATGTCTGGAATAACAAACTGCCATTTCTGCCTGCTGAAATCCTTTTCTTCCTTTAGTCCCATGTTAGAGGTTATCTAATCTATGACCCTTTCCCTTGGATTTCTCACTTTCAGACGTTACTGTGCCCTTACTATGCAACTGGTATTGTAATTGTCTGCATATCTCACCCCCACCCATAAGATTCTTGAAGCTGGGACCATTCATTGTCTCAAGTTTGTATTCACAAAGGCTATTACAGTGCATCTAATGTTCACTGTGCCACACATAGGACAGATGTAGCAGATATTTAATAAATGTTGTTTTGTACATTCCTTTTTTGGGGGGGGGGTTGCAAGGCAGTGGGGGTTAAGTGACTTGTCCAAGGTCACACAGTTACATAATTATGAAGTGGCTGAGGCCAGATTTGAACTCAGGTCCTCCTG
The DNA here is from genome assembly GCF_037893015.1 of Macrotis lagotis. Classification (NCBI taxonomy): domain Eukaryota; kingdom Metazoa; phylum Chordata; class Mammalia; order Peramelemorphia; family Peramelidae; genus Macrotis; species Macrotis lagotis. Next base: position 554,558,170 of record NC_133666.1, on the reverse strand, counting down.
AATCCAGGGCCTGTGCTCTATCCACTGAACCACCTAGCTGCCCCAATAAATATTGATTTGAATGAATTTTGAAAACACACTTGAAAATAGGGTTTAGCAGTTGCTCTCACATTCCTTACCTTGAGGCTTATGGACATTTGAAACAGAGAAAAGTGTCTTAATCTGAAACTATCACAGTGGCTCCTTACCCATAATTGCTACCTCTAATTAGCACCCTTTATTGACTTATAAGCACTAACTCCAATGCTATTTCTGCTATTTCTGCACCTTGGTCATAAGACTCTTTCCAGATATTCTTCTGGAAAGAAATGAATACCCCTTCATTTTACAGATAAGGATACTCAGGCATAAAAAAAGAAGCTTCCCCTCCTAGCCCCCACTCCCCCAGTTCTCCATGGTACACTAATTATGAAACACGAAATGTCCACTGAATTAGTTATTGATGCTTAATCCTTATTAGGCATTTTTTTGTGATTGCTCTTAGAACTGTAGTACATTGGAAAAAGTGAAAATAAAAATACCAAAGGGTGATGGTGGTTGGTTGTTTTTTTAGTCTGTCACCATACTCACTGTTTTTACAGTTGTGTCAGTTTATTAGAAAAATAAAACTTGATTGGCTCATGTTCCTAGGTAGAAAAATAATTTTGACTGGCAGTTCTGAGAGTGTTCATTGAAAAGTGCATGACAACTACTTGCAGGAACAAAGGGAAAAAAACTATAAACATACACTTGGTAAATCCTATTTTTTTAACCTTTTCTTCCTTGGTTAATGGAATCATAAGAGGAAACTGCAACTTGATTAGTTATGTTTTTAACTGCAATTAACATGGAAGGAAGAATTAATATATAAGTACTTAAACAATGTTGAAAATAAGATGATCAGCCAAGTTATTTCAGAATTTTCTTGAAAACTGATATTGGTTCACTTATTGTTCTAAAAGTCAGTATAGCTGAAGGAGCACAGCATCAGTGACCATTAGGACAAGCCTGAGGAGACCTTTATTCCATTCTCTGTACTGTCACTGACTGTCCTAGGGCAAGTTGCTTTCCTTTAGAAGATCACAGAACTCTCATCTCTAAAAGAGTGGTATGACTAGATGATCTCTAAGGCCCCTTTTACACTATATTATTCTATAATCTAAGACTTCAGTACCTATGGGTAAGGTTTAAAAAATAAAGTAAATTGTTTGATCTCAGCAGTTTCATTTTTTGGCCTGGCAATGGGGCCATGGAGGGGAAGGCTTATTTCCACAGCCTTTGGCTCCTTTCCATGGTCTCATAAGTGTATACACCACCAACATAACTAAAGGTCACCTAACTTTAATTCTAAGAAACTGATGAAGTTATTCTGCTACCCAAAAATTCTGGGTATGGGAGCATGCCTGTATGTGGCTCTATAGATAGGCAGTAGATCACACCTAGAGCTTGGGTGGGTGGCAGGCTATATACTAAGTAGCCTACTCCATCCCATATCAACTCCTTGGAACTGTAGCTAAAGAACAGGGAGAAAATGAATCAACTCAAGCCAACAAACATTGAAGTATTTATGATGTACCAGGTAGGGTCTGAGCTAAGTGCTCTGACCAAAAAAAGCCCCCCTGTCTTCAAAGAGCTTATCTTCTAATGGAGATATAAGATTACATACACACATATACACACTGATATGCACATATATGTTCAAAGACATAGATATATGTTGGATATCTTTATATATAAATATATATTACTATGAAAGATAGTACTAAGAAAGGAGATATAAAGTGACAGTCAAGACATAAGGTTAAAAATATGTTATTGTGGTGTTTCTAATCAATGGAATTTTTTATATTTTTTTTTCCTGAAATTCATTCGTGTTGATAGATTATTCTTGTCACAATGTTCTATTTTCTTACAAAAATTGAAATTTTGTACAGTATAGAAATTTTCAAAAGTCACTATTATACTCTTTAGACCTACTGAAATCTCAAAAAAATAATTCTCTTTATTTGTCTTTTGGGTAAACTAGAGGAAGAACTTCAAAGCACCGATTTCTCTATGAATATGGAGGACTGAGTACTATGCACCATAGTTTTCAAACTTCTAGCATGAGGTCCAGGTTCTTCCAATAAGCAGTGTGGCTTTGAGAGCTGAAGCTGGTGACTCATGGAAGTAACAAATTGACTAGATTAGTCAAGACAAGATTCTAAGGCCAATTTAGTTACAAGAACATAATGACTGCACTGTCTTTCTCATTAGGAAGGAACAGAATTTTAAGAAGCTTCATACTCCCCTAGAGAACCATATTTACACAATTAACAATTCTTTTGCTGAAAAGCTTTTCATTATTGCATGTAGACACATGTGGGCAGTGTAAAAATACAAGAGATGTGTAACACACGGTAAACAGAAAGTAATGATCTTAAACAGGCCAAATCCTTGAACTCGTCATTAATAAATGTCCCTCCTGCATTCAGCTACCCGGGCTGCTGGGAGCCTGTTTTCTTCAAGTACTTCAAACACTGAAATCCAGGAACATTTATTATTTTAATCCATTACAGGCAGTGCTTGATTTAACTTTATTGGTTGTGGTGGTGGTAGTGGTTAGAGTGGGGGTAGAGCAATGTTCTTTTACACATCATTTCAAAAGGGCTTAATTATATTTTATAGCTTGGGCCAGGAATCCTGCTTGTTTTGTGTCTAACAAGGTTCAAATGAAGTTCAGGTCAGTGATGAATCAGAAGAAAAGTCAGAGATGGTTATCTATCTGAAATGAGCTCATCTCCCTCAACGAAAGGCTGGGCAGGTACATTATGTTCAAGGCACTACAACCACTAGATTGTCTTGATAATCATATTTGTTTTATTTTTTCCACGCATTTTAGAAATGAATATATCAGCAATTTTAGTAAACAAGTATCTTCTCTATTTTTGAATAGCTACTGTTCTATGAATCTGGGGACCTTTCATTTAAATAAAAATAAGTTTAGCATATTGCCCTAAATATGTGTATTTGTATATTTGGGAACTAATGATCATACAATGGGGGGAAATTTAATAAAATTATGTATGTGCTTTTAGAAACACCACCAAAAAAATGGGACATTTTAAGATCTACACTTATGCCGTTATTTTACATTATTAAAGTAGAAAGCTATGAATATCATTCACAAAAGGTGCAAAAAAGAAGAGAACAATGGCTCACCTTCAAAGTTTGCAAAGCAAATCAGAATTAAAACAAACATTCAGCTACAGCACACTTCTCTAATATAGACATCCAAGGGGCAGTATCATTAATAATGATACTTATTATCCATGATTATTTAAAACTAATCCTGACTTCATATAATAGTAGCATTTAAACCAAAGACTATAAAAATAATGTCAATATTTTAAAAAATGTTAGTTTGTATATATGTATGGTTCTTGCAATCATGAGACTATTACTGCAACATATTTCTCTATCAAATATACATGTATATAATGGAAGGTAATGTCTAAACATTAAAAAAGTGATGGTGGACAATTTACTCTGAACAAATTTTAGGATCATTTCTCTCCAATCCAATGGGTTTTTTTTGTTTTGGTTTTTAGGTTTTTGCAAGGCAAATGGGGTTAAGTGACTTGCCCACGACCACACAGCTAAGTGATTATTCATTGCCTGAGGCTGGATTTGAACTCAGGTACTCCTGACTCCAGGGTTGGTGCTCTATCCACTGCACCACCTAGCCACCCCCAATCCAATGGGTTTTCAGGAAATTTTTAGAAGTTCTTGGAAAAACTTTTGGAAGCCACATAAATAGCCCCGGAGTCTGAACATGTTTTCTTTTTTCAATCAGCAGAGCATAGGTAACATGTAATTTAAGGGGGAAAAATAGACATGCCAGTTCATCAGTAGCAACTCTGAACCTTGTTATAAAGTAACAGTAGGGAATCTGACCAGGATTAATAGTGGTACTCAGTCCTGGGATTAGGTGGTGTCTTGTTTCATGGACTCTAGGCCATCTGTTCTTCCCTCCTACATTTTACTTCTGCAAAACTATAAACGCACCTCCACCTCAGGGACTATAGAAAGGCATTAGAATTCTTCTGCTTTTCATTATCACAAGATTCAGTAACTCATTTCATTGTCAAGATAATCCCCTTTTACTCTTTCTTTTGCGCTTGCAGGGTATGCCAAAATGACAAATAAAATCCCAGATGTTACAGACCTGATGAGGTCTCCACCTTTTCTTGAGTGTTGGGTTTAAGCTACTTGGGACATAGCGTCAAAACTGACAGGACCCTGATGCCCACACCCAATATTCATTAAGGTTTGTTAGTGATTTGTATAGCTGTCTACAAGCTCTACTTCCACCTCAATCCTCAGTGGCCATTTAAATGTGAAGTTTGTCCTCTGGCTTTTACTGACAAAGAATTCATTTCCTATTGTTCAAGTGTTGGAAAGAGTTGATATTTCTTTCTAAAAGTAACAGAGGTCTTCTGGGTGCAGTAAATGGCTTGTTACTGCTACATATTATTTTAGGTAGTCATATCTAATTTAATGTTTTATTTCCCTTCAGGCTAACTCGCATCTCTGCAACATCCAAAGGCTATGACAACGCCTTAGCAGAGTTTTCTCAAGAGGTCCAGTTAACTCTGGAATGAAATGTTTGGTCTCTATCATGTACCAATTAATAGCCAGATTTTATTTTTCAATGTAGAAAAGGAATTTTAAGTCCTTTACATTTTATTGGTCCTGCATTCAGTTATCATGATAAGGGATATTTTTCTTCAATAGAGAAATGATGTGGTTAAACTTTTCCTTTTTTTTTTTGTTTGTTTACATGCAACAATAAGTACATCTGGGCAACAGGATGGAGAAGTGAAAGTTATTTAAACCACAACTCTGACTATGAAGAACTCAACTTACTACTTTGTGTTTGGATGAAAGGCCTCTTCTGCTCAAGCACTCAGTGAACTTTCCAACTTTTCTCTAGTCTGATTTGAATTCAATCTCAGATGGACATACTCAGGCTTTCCCCCAAACCTTTCATGCCAAATGACTTACTCATCTTTCTTTTCTTTATTCTTATCTATTAGCAATATCACCAGCCTCAAAGATGCATCTGAAACAGCAAATAGCCTTGGTCTGAGTCTTACACCTATTTCTATAAATCTAAGGATTACAACCTATCAAAATAATTTTCTAGGACAAGGATAACTAAGCCTTAGGTTTGCTCCCTTCTCCAGCAGCAGAATGTGCCACTCACTGTGTCACATCACAATTTATAGTGAGGGTTTATGGTGATTCTTTAAACAGGATTTTCTTGAAATAAACTCAGAATGAAAAGATTTTTTTCTTTGATCTTCAAAATTATCATCTGATAAACCAGCTTATATTCAAATGGCAGTGAGTGAAATGTTAACTTCTCTGCTAGCATAGTTTAAAAATGATGGTAATGTTTTCTAAAAACTAGATTCAAAAGTTTTATTATTGATAATATGATCACAGGCATTTCTGCAGAACTGTAAGTCAACTTTTAAAATATGATCATTACATCAAGTAAAACCAGACCACTAGGGCCACTACACCAAAGGCACAGAAAAGAATATAAGTATTCTAGCAGAAATAAGATTCAGGTTATTAGAAGTCATTGCTGTACTACAACCTGGAAAGTTAACAGCAATAACAACAAAAAATCATGTGCTTTGAAATTCTCATATTTGGGGTTGCAAAACAGCCTTGTATGTAGGCTAAGAATGGTGGAACTGATTTTTTTTTAAAGCAGAAAATATTTAGCCGTAGAATCAATTATTCCATTTCATTTTGCTTAAAAGGGTAAAACTAATTCCAGTGAACACTGAAGTACATTATTTTTTAAGTTTCAGTTAAAAAGGAGGATAAGTCAAAATAGAAGACTTTAAGATCATGCTTATAGAAAATGACTTGTGGGGAAAAAAACGGCTCATTTTTCTCTTTTATTCCTCCCCCTCCCCTTCCTCCACAAAGCTGATGTTAATTTAAAAGATGAAAAATATAGTCTTAGGTAAGGTCAGAAGATTGTGTTGTACCTCTCACAAGTGAGGAAACATGCTTACAACACGTTCTCAATTGTGTTTTTCTAAATAATACTTAGCACACAAGATTCCTCTTGCATTACAAATCCATTTCAGCTTCTAAATTAAAACTCATCTGGAAAAGGGCCGTTTACACTGTTTATATAACATTGTCACATAAAATGTGTAAAAAAACATATTTCTCTAAAAATAGCTTGCGTAAGTAAGGGATTAGAGTAGTTTCTGCTGCTATAATTGTTCCTTTGTAGTTTTTTCCATGATGTTTTTGCAGTGTTTTTGACTGTGTTTATTAAAGTCAGCACATCAAAAAGGATCAAAGAGAAAGCGAGTGAGAACCAAAGAAACCCGAAATGTGTTGTCTCATTGGGGAGTTATGCAGATTCACATAAACAAGTGCAAATTGTTGAGGTTTTAATGAAAATTTTCTACAATTATTTTATCTTAAGTCATTCTATACAATAACATCTGTACAACAGATGGCCATACTGTACACCAAAGCTATACTTCTTTTTCTTTTTCTGCTTTAACAGTACATCTGAGATGACTACTTTTGTCACTGTGCTCAATTTGGTTCAGCAAATAATTCGGAAAGCACAGCTGCTGCAGATGGTCACAACAGTTATATGACTGTAAAATCAAAGACACAGTCAAGTATTTGTGTATTAGACTGAAACTATAAAAATCTGACATTAACTCAGTTGAGCTCAGAGGTATAGCTATAAAAGTTTTGGGGAAGAAATATCAAGAACCATGTTTAAAAAAATTTCAAGTCTAAAATTCTCTTTGTATTAAAGCTACTGTATTTGATTTCTTTTAAACATTTTGCCAAATTTATCTTTTTTGGTATATCTAATAATTTTTCATTTAAATCAACTTTATTTGGAATATAAAATATTAATTTATAAAGTACTCCTTTGTATAAAGGAATCTCTATTAAAATCTCATTTTTAATGCTCTAAAGTCGTTTAATTTTTAAAAATAATGCTATTAGCTAATGAACACTCTGTTAGTTATGATTTTCCAGATTTCAGTTTTAAGTAGCAATTAAATCTTAATTCCGCCAGTGAATATCAGTTAATAATTTTTTCCTGGGTATTTTTTTTCCTCTTTCTCCTTTTTCAAAAAAGGAGAATAAAGAATAAATCAGAAACCAATCAGGCATTCTTTAGTGCCTCACAGCAATATTTTTCATAATACATAACTAATTCCCATTGAGATGATTTTTGACATTATAATCACTTTATTTTAAAATGTTTTTTGGGCTTACACAAAGAGAACTTCAAAATTTGTTCAATAGAACTCATTTTCCATGTTTGCAGTTGCCTGGATCAAGAAACATAACAAGAATAGCAATAGGTTTTGAGGGTCCTTAGAGCAAATTATTTTATTATTATTATTATTTTAGTATAAGAAGAAAATATGAAGGTAAAAGACAGAATGAATCTCTTGACTTGTCTTAGACAACTCCAGGAAGGAATGAAGTTAAGTCTTCAATTTCTCTGCTGACACATACCAATGATAGCTGATAAAATGCAAGCTTACTAAAGGGGTGGGAGTGAAAGGAAGAAGGAAAAAGAAAAGGCAACTAGGTCTCTTAACATAATCCTTAAACTCCTCTTTAACAATGTTTGATTTCTGGACTTTTCTGACTATGATTAAGATACAACTAGAAAAGCGTGGGAATAGGCTCAGTGTTCCTGTATGTATTCCAATTTATTTATGGATAAATCAGGAATTTCAGCCTCCAGCATTTCACAGTCTTTCATGTTCTGTGAACCTTACATTTTTCATTTCTAACTTTTAAAACAATAAAAAGTGCACTGTGTTTAGCTGGCTTGGCCACAAATATTTCTGATGAGAAGGAAATAAATCACCTTTCTTGGCCTAGAATTCATATTTCTCAACTACAGGCCATTTTTGTTATCTCTTAGGATGTTGTGCCAACTGGCTAGATATGGCTTTCTTCCAGTTAGTGTTAATATGCCACTTAATTAATTTGGTAAGCAATTGATCTAAAGTTACAAAAAATATAAAGTTTTGCTTCCAAATTCTTCCATGCAAATAAAATTGAAAAAATGGTTCCCATTTGCTGCTTTTGATTTCAGAGTGAATTTCTTGGCTTTTTGCCCTACACTTTTACAGTAGCAAAGCTTCTGTGATTGAAAACTGTATTTCCCACCTGTGCTTTGCCTCTCACCTTTCTCTCCCCTTCCCTATACCTTCCCTTCAATCACTAAAAAGAAAACAAAAACCCCCAAACCCCAAACACATAAAAGCTCCATCCTGGCAGGAGGAGAAGACTAAGCTCTTTAATGAGAGAGAATTCTCATATTTCTATATTCCAAATGAATTTATTTCATAGCATTTCAAATTCCTGCTCTTAGTCTATGTATGGCATGAGACCATGAGATCCCATTCTTTCTGATAGGCCTGCACTCTGCCAAATGCAATGCAACAACTTCTTTAAGGGGAGCAAGGAGAACCTGAGAAAACAATGACTGAATTTTTTTTTTGTGGAAATAAAGTACAACGCCATTGATGGAGAGTTGCTGAATGAATTGAGAAAAATGCATTTAATGGTATCACTGTTTTATAAAAATGAAGGGTGTGGGGTGGCTAGGTGCCCCAGTGGATAGAGCACTGGCCCTGGAGTCGGGAGTTACCTGAGTTCAAATACAGCCTCAGACACTTAATAATTACCTAGCTGTGTGGCCTTGGGCAAGCCACTTAACCCCATTGCCTTGCAAAAAAAAAACCTAAAAAAAAAAAGATGGATGTGAAGAATTCAGGGAAACGGGAAGATGTGCATGTATGAAGTGAGAGTAAGTAGAACAATACACACAATGAATAGAATTTGTAAATTAAAAAGCAATCAAAATTAAACCAAAATATGTTTAACTGCAACAATCTTCCTTCTGGCTAAGTGTTCAGGAAGAGCAATTTCATCCTTTCCTTGGAGATATGGGATATAATGGCCGCTTTGTAAGATGTCAGACTTGGTGTCCCTGTGTTGTTTTGCTAAACTGGTGGAGATAGGGATAATATTTGGAAAGGACATTGGGAACAAAAAAAAAAACCAAACCAAATCAAACCAAAAAAAAAACCTTAACTAAAAACATAAATAAATTTTAAAACAAAGTGGGGGGGGGGGAAGCTACCTAAAATCTGAGTGTCCTATTCTTCATTTAGTATTCCTATCATCACCACAATTCTTATCTAAAACCACTATACCAATGAAATGAAATGAATATTATTATGCACCTAAACAGGCAGCTGGCAGAGATCTTAAGATTAAGAACTCAAAATAAAGTTTTCAAAAATAGTTCTATGATTTGCTTTCAAGATATGGATCTTGAAAGATCCAGTATGCAGTGTTAAGACCCATGGGTCCAAGTAATTTACTCCCAGCTTATCTTTTAGATACTTAAGACCCAAAACAGAAATTGGCCACAGTGTTAATTCTCTTAAATTTTAAAAATAAGATTATTTTCAGAATTATGTAACTTTAGTGGCTGAAGGACCACACACACACACACACACACACACACACACAAAAGAGACACACCACCCGATTTTGATATGAGTACTTAGAACTGACTCACCAGGTGTCCTCTGTCCTGCCTTGACATTCAGGCTTCCACTGAGACTTGATAAGGATGCTAAGAGGCATGGCTTCTTAGGATGGGGAACAGTTTCCATGGAAACCACTATCTGAGCAGTGTGGATAGAAATTTTCTGAAAGCAGGAAATAGCTCTCCACATGTTTTCTTGAACTGGAACCTTTTGTACTCCATCAGCATGTCCTATAGGAACATGTAGCTTTCCCCGGGAACATTTGGCTAATAGCTCATCCTTGTTCAGTATGGTGTCTGACAGAGCTGAAGTCTCTGTGCTGCTCTCAGTCTCATTAGCATTTTTGATCTTCTTCAGAAAATGATTTATTTGATCTAGTTTGACAAAACTTAGGTTTGCCTTCAAAGGCTTTGATATATCCAAGTTGATGTCTGCTGTAAAATATAAAGAGATGAGAAAATCACTAAAGTTATCTTACTGAATGGAAACTTTTTCTCCTATGTCATATTCCTATTAATGCATCCTAAGATCATGTTAGATTTTTGTCATAATGGCACTATATCATTCAATTAAATAAATATTTATTAAGGAATATTGTTCAAAGGTTCAAAAAGATTCTCAGGTTCCTTATCTTTTAATAATCCTTTTCCTATATTTTATCAGAGTAATTCCTTTATGAAACATTACCCCTCTTTTCTTTTTTTCTCTACACTCTTGCTTAGCAACGTCATTCAATTTTCATGGATGCAACTATCATTTCTATGCAGATTAGTCCCAAATCTGTATCTTCAGTCCTGACCTCTTTTGAGTTTCAGATCTTTATCTTCAGCTATTTATAAAAGGACTCATTAATAATAAAATCTTTTGTGTCAAATTATTTTTCAGTCATGACCCCATTAGAGATTTTTCTTGGTAGAAATATTGAAGTAGTTTATCATTTCCTTCTCAAGTTCATTTTACAGAAGAAGAAACTAATGTCAACAGGTTTGGGTGATTTGCTAGGAGGGATAGCTAGTAAGTGACAGAGGCCAAATTTGAACTCATAAAGATGAGGCTTCCTGGTTCCAGGCCTAGTTGTGCCACCTGGCTACCTCAGAGTTTGAAGAGACTTGAAAGGTCTCTAATACAATAGATATCCCCAAAAGAATGGTCACTATAACACATCTGCCAAGTGATCATTCAGCATCTGCTAGAAGCCCTTCAGTGATAGGAGACCCCAGTGCCTCCTGGGGCAGACCATTCCTCTGTTGGATTGCTCTAATTGTTAGGAAGTTAACGGTTTACAAGTCATTTCTATTTCAATGTTACTAATACCTCCAACTGACTGTGCCACAAACTGAGCTAGTTATCTTTCTCCATAATATCCTGTGACTTTTGACTTTATTACTTTTGTCTGCAGCAACACTATCTTATTTCTGGTGACTATAATACTGAGATTATCTTTGGTTCTTCTCCATTTCATCTCATATACAATAGTTACTGAGTCCTGCTTATTCTTCTTCCACAAAAGACTACAATTTAATATGTTCCTCTATTTTTATTTCTTGACCTATCCTAGGTCAAGCATTCATTGCCACATGAATAGACTCTCTCATTCTTCATATAAATGCCAGAAAAATTTTTCTTAGTGACAGATTCAAATCACTAAAGTCATCTAAATCTATTAATGTATCCAAAGATCTTGTAAGAATCTGTAATAGCAACATATCATTCAATTCAATAAATATATATATCAAAGGCCAGAGCTGGCCAGGTTTCTAGTATGATTCCCAGATTCTTTAGCTTTCATAATTAGGTAATTGTCTTTTCCTAATTTTTATATATGTAGCTTCTTTATAAAACATTTTTCTAGAAATCTTGTGTTCAACAGTCTTGCTCACTGAAAAAAAATTCAAACTCTTCTGCGGGCATTGAAAGGCTCTGACAACTTGACACCACCTATTTACCAGTTTTCTCTCCTATTACACTCTCTAAGCTGTTAAGACTTTCAGACGTCATCCAGTCCACCATGTCTCCAAGAATTCTTTCTACCACCCTAGGTGGTCACTCTTCTCAAGGGCCAAAGTGGATAACTCTCTACTCTGATTATTCACTATACTCTCATAACTTCATGTCATTATCAGAAAGTTCTGTATGCTTGGAAATTTTTCCCTTCATCACTTATTTTTTCTGTCCAATTCCTACCTATTTCCTAAAGCTTAATTCAAAGCTTTTAGGAAGTCTTCCCATTTTAGGAGGTTTTCCTCCAACTGATTCTCCCAGGGGTCAATGATGATGTTCTTTTCCACTCTTACATATAACTTTGTTTGATGAGTTGTTGGTTTATTAGATATTGCCTTATATGAATTGGAATTCTATCCCTCTTAATAAACTATAATGCAAATGGGGGCAGGAAATATACCTTATCTAAGCTCTGCATCTCTATTGTGATGTAGGCAGTTTCCTGTTCATGTGACACTGGATATATGTCTATGCTTGCTGGAGTACATACTTGTCTTCAGAAAGATGCAGATATTAAAAAATACAACTAATAACAAATAAGCATTTTCAGTCAGTGTAATATTTATGTTTATCATTTGTATAAGAAGGAAAAAAATACAGCTCCAGAGGAACTCCTATACAAACAACTATGTACAACATTCAAACAGTTATATACAAATAAGAAATATGTAGATTCAGTATTAGAACTCAGAATGTCAAATCACAAATAGAACTTAGAATTTAGAATGTCAAAACACAAATGGAATCATAGGCTTTAAGAGCTAGAAGAAGGTTTGATAGGAATTATTTAGATCAACTCACTTTTTTTTAATAGGTAAGGACATTAAGTCTCAAAACAGTTATGTTACTTGTTCAAGGTCATGGTTAGTAAATAGTAGAGTCAAGATTTAAACTTTAGCCTCAAGGTTCTTGATACTAGATCTCAAATCAATTTGCTCCCATCCACCACCACTAATGAAAGAAGTCGTCTCTCTCTCTGTCCATCTGTCTCTTTCACATAACCATTGTCACTAGTTGAGGAAATCCTAGCACTTTCCCCTAAGTTCATCCCTTATATGGGAGGGAAACAACTGGCTTCCTAAGGAAAGCACAACTTGTCCTTTTGTTCTCTCAAATTCTCTGTAGAAAAACTATCTTGAAGATACTTTTTATTGGGCCCATTTGATTTCTACTTCTCTTCTCACTTCTTCTCCCTTGATCTTCTTCTTCTTGAATTTGGTTCTGTTTCTTAACTATTTTTCCAAGAAATGAGTACTATTCCAATGTGTAAGCAATCCTGTTCATGTTAAACCTAATGGTTCTGTATAGAGTTAAATGTTATCTGAAAACTCAACAAGAATATTCTAAAAACATGATCAAATATAGTATCAAATATAGGAATCATTAAACTACTAAATGCCACCCTAAGTTAGAATAAGTTTCTCCTGTTGATCATGTACTCATATAGTAGTCATGATATGGTCTCAGGTAATATTTCAATGCTTGCTAGAGAAATGAAACTTTGGGGGAAAAAAACTGGTCCTCAGAAAACCACTAAGAGCAACTTCAAGCATATGGAAACATTTCCAGGCTATGAGTTATTCTGGGAGGTGAAGCAGTTTTGGGGGTGGAGGATTGGGGGTGGAGAAGGGAAAGAGAAAAATCAACCATATGATCTTCAAATACTGTCAAATAAAATGTATTTTCAAATGTTTCTAAGGATAGCCAAGTTCATTTTTGTAAGTAAGAACTACCCTGCACATGTTGAAAAAAAAATCCTTCCAACAAGTGACGAAAACAAATAAAGCACAGAGAACTTCTTCCAGCATTAGTCAACAAGACTTCTTTTTCCTTCATTCCTCCCCCATTCGCCTCTAGGTATGAGATATCAGCATTGAGGTCTACCAAAACACCCTCTTTCATTCGTCCGTTCTATTCTTCAGTCTTAAAATACTCAAATTAATATAAAAATTATTAGCATATTATATTAATTATTGTTAGCTAATTATTACATGTTAATAGTGATTAGTCTCTCATTGATAATAATAATGATGATGATAATAACTTGGACACCTTAAAAAAGAATCCACAGCCTTCAGTGCCAGAATTTCTAGAGAAGATGAATTATGAAGACCTGAAAAAAACATCCAAAGTCTTTACTAGAGCCATCTGTGCCTTTGTAATGGGCATCATCATCTTTTCCCACAACAATCCTGATAAATAATGCAAGCATTGTCAACTTCAGTTTACAGCTAACAATAAAAATGAACAGTTATAAGGTTTTTTTAAAGACTGCAAAATGCTTTATATCCATTTTATCAACTGATCCTCACAAGAGTCTTTAAGGTATTACTGTCCCTATTTTGCCTCAACTGAAGACTCAAAGAGTGGAAATGATTTATCCATGATCTCACAGTATGTATCTAAGATGAGATGTAAACTCAGTATTTTTGACTTCAGGCACAATTCTCTATCCATTAAGCCATGATGTCTTCAAAATAGTTGAGGTCCCTAGGAACTAAGCATTTTTTTAGAAGTCACAAAGATTAGAAGAGTAAGAATGAGGTCTGAAGTCCAGCTCTACATTGCCCAGGCTGTAATAGAATGACTGCCTAATCATGTATTTGTGGTCTTTTACTCCATTATTTTATTTGTATTTTAATAGGGAGCAATGCCTTAGCACTGCCCTGCCCCCCCCCAAAAAAAACCCAAAGTTCTCATATTGGAATTTCTGAAATTGTGACATTCTATCAAGTAAAATATTTTGGAAAGAGGTAGGAGCTTCTGAAAGATTCTCAAACTATTTTAAATGGTCACTTCTTTTGCTTAGAAGACGGGGGCGGCTAGGTGGCATAGTGGATAAAGCACCAGCCCTAGAGTCAGGAATACCAGGGTTCAAATCTGGTCTCAGACACTTAATAATTACCTAGCTGTGTGGCCTTGGGCAAGCCACTCAACTCCATTTGCCTTGCAAAAAACCTAAAAAAAAAAAAAAAAAGACAAAAGCGCCCTGGGGCAGCTAGGTGGTGAAGAGGATAAAGCCTTGGAGTCAGGAAGAGCTGAGTTCAAATATGATCTGAGACACATAATGATTACCTAGTTGTATGACCTTGGGCAAATCATTTAACCCCACTGCCTTGTAAAAAAAAATAAAACTCATAAGCCACAGGCAATTCTATAACTACTTTTTTATGAATACATCTGTTAACACCATAATTTGCAAATATACCATATCCTATACTATGAACAACAAATACAGAGTCTTTGAAATAAGTAGAACTAAGACCTAGAGATCTCAATTTCCCTTCTTTGCTCACTGCTTAAAATGCAGAACCCTATAGATGTACTCCACTGATAAACCAGTTCTGCAGATTCCATTTCTCTTAGGGTTTGCTGCACCTATGCTTTTCTCCATCTGTTAACTCCTTCTACCTTTGTTCCTTCCTGTCCCAGACCTTTATTTTATCCCCTGAGAGTCAGTTTTCTCCCTCATCTTGACTCCTAAGATAATAACTCTGTAATCTCAGAAACTCATGGAACAAAGTGCTAACAGGAGAAGGCTAAAAAGGAATTCCCTGGGGCTTTTCTTTCAACTTTCTAGACTACACTGATGCATGCAATAAGAATCAACATAATGGGCTATAACATAGAATATGAGACAGTAATGATTGGCAACATGGTACAGTGGATAGAGAGAAGGATGGCTTATGGTTTTGTCTTAATCTGATATATATATGTATATATACATATATATATTCTTTTATGAACCCAACATCCCCTCTTGCCACCCCCCCCCCCCCCCCCGCCCCAGGCTCATGGCCTGCCTGTCAGTGTCAAAGAAATTCTCCAAGACCACAAATTGCGATCTAAGTACAGAAGTGCATTGGCAAAAGGGACTTTTGTTCTCTGGGGGTACCAATAAAATAACAGGTCCAATATAAAGAGGGTTGTGTGTGTGTGTGTGTGTGTGTGTGTGTGTGTGAGAGAGAGAGAGAGAGAGAGAGAGAGAGAGAGAGAGAGTTTCTATATGTTTTTAAAAGTTATATTCTAAAAGTATTTTAAAAATAAACCTTTTGGGGCAGCTAAGTGGTGCTGTGGATAGAGTGCTGGCCCTGGAGTCAGGAGTACCTGAGTTCAAATTTGACCTCGGACACTTAATAATTACCTAGCTGTGTGGCCTTGGGCAAGCCACTTAACCGCATTGCCTTGCAAAAAAAAAACAAACTAAAAAAAATAAACCTTTTCCTTTCATGGTGGCTTACTATGCAATATTTTTAACAACAATTAAAAAAATGAATTTAGTGAAATGAATCAATGCTACCATTTTCTGGAAATAAATACAAATGCCAAAGAAAGAATGATCTATCTTAGTATTCAATGTTTCCATGATTTTATTGTGTGAAGTGAAGATAGTCCTGAAGGGGAACAGGAAAAGTATCAATTTTCATCTTGACAACAAGAATTAACAAAAAAAAACAAAACTGGACCAAACTAGGAAGGGTGGCAATAATGCTACTACACTGATGTTTCCTTTCATTCTACTGTCCAGGTCAGTTTTTTAAGACATTTTCCCTCTGGGAAAACATGTATTCTAATATCACAGAGAAATATTTATGCAAAGTCTACATTAGTGGGGACTGAGGTCTTTTCTAGTAGTGAGCAGAAAATAGCAAGAGGAAAAAAAAGTTCTACTGAGACTCTATTATCAAGGAGAACTTAGAAGATGAGTGTCAGTTCCTGGCACTACTAACAAATAATTATGACATGTGAAAGTAAGGATCCAAGAGTGAGTATATAACTATAACTGTTCATTTAAAAACTAATATTAGTTTTAAAAGATCAGAAAATAAGTCAGTATAAAATTTAAGTTAATTTTGTAAAAAACAATCAACTTTGGTAATAACAAAGGATATATGAGATCTTATAAGGGTTCATTTTTTCGTGAGACAGTGTTACAGTTACTATTAAAGGGAGGGAAAAGGATATCTTATTAATGATCAGTATAAAAGTACTAGTTTTTTTTCACTTGGAGAACTGAATTCAAGTTTTATTTAATCAGAAATAAGATGATGTAAATTTTTATAAAGCTCATCAGATTATAAAACCAGGTAAATATTAAAATAGAGATTTCTATGACAGTTTGCCCCATTGAGTTCAAGAAAAACCACATCATAAAAATCTTACATGGGAATTTTCAATTAATAAAAATCTGCTTGTATTCATCCTAAAATGTCCACTCTGGATACAGTAACATAGTATGGTCAGGACCAAAAAAAACAAAAACCAAAGCAATGTCCTGAATGTCCTAACTTCTTTTCCACATGAATGTAAGTTGTACAACATTTGTACACAGATGTTGACCAAGTGGGACTTTTAGAATTCCTACACAGAGGATCTCTTAGGAAAGTGTTGACATGTGTACTATATGTAGAAACATTGTAAACAGAGGCTGGAGTGGTCTTATTTGAGTGAGCCGGTTCTCATGGAAAGCCAAAAAACCAGATAAATAGAACTGGATTTAGGAGGTTGTATTGTACTACTAGGTCTTTTATAAGCACCAAATTCCAAATTCACCCAGAGACAGCAAGCAAATATATACTAAAATTAGAAGCAATACAAATTAAATAGATCACATCACTGTTTTTTTATTTTGTTTTTTAGTTTTTGCAAGGCAAATGGGGTTAAGTGGCTTGCCCAAGGCCACACAACTAGGCCATTATTAAGTGTCTGAGGCCACATTTGAACTCAGGTACTCCTGACTCCAGGGCCGGTGCTCTATCCACTGTACCACCTAGCTGCCCCCACACCACTGTTTTTAAAATTATATCAGCCAGTGCATGTCCTCAAAAAAAAAATGACATAATTGTCACATATGATAACTCAGCTAATTTATATTATATTACCACCTAATGAAATTTATAAGCAGTTGGGATTTCTCTTTCCCTTTCCCTCCTTTCTCTCTCTCTCTTCTCCCCTCATCCTTTTTCAGAAACAAGCTCTTGCTGCAAATATTTTAGCAGTCTCATAATGACAGGAAGACATTTTTACAATTGGGAAAAGATTATGCAATAAGAAAATTTGGCATTGTAAGACAAAAAATAAAAAGAAAAGTTGAACAAGCCATTTTGTGTTATTTTATACTTTGGCTTTTTAAATTGATTAAAAATTAACATTAAGATAAAAATGGACTAGAAAATTACTCTTCACATGAAGTATTAAGAGCAATGTATGGTCTGCATTATGAAAGACTTTTTTCTAGACCTGATATTTAAGAATATCGAGTGTTGAAATATAACTGGCTAGCAAGTTATGCATAGATAGCTAAAGTGGATTAGGTTTCCAATGATTAGCAGATCCCTGTGCCTTACTGTAAGAAATTAATTTTTTTCCTCCAAATTGATTCAACTTCACTAAATGGATTGTTTTCAAAGTTTAGATTTAGGGAATTTATTATAATAAAGAATCTTCCAGCTGAGTCATCTACTTTTCTGCCAGCTCCATTTTCCTCACCATTCCCAGAACAGACTCTTTATCTTTAGGTTACCAAGTAAATTCATGCCTGTCAATTATTAGCTCCTAATTACCCTTCAAAACTTTCTGAACAGCTACCAGGAAACAGACTGGCAAAATGACTATTGAGTTAAAAGGAGATTAGAAAAATATAAATAAATTAGACTTATTTTATGTTCCCATCACACCAGGAGATGACTTAACAGTGAAAGGGAAAAAAATCATATTGTAATAATGAAATCAGAGAGGGAATTCAAGGCCCAGAAGTGATTCCACTAAGTTTATGTTAATGCACACCTTGTGGGGGACCAAAAATCAACTGGACAAGTTTCCTGAAAACTGTTTCCAGCTATTTTCTCATTTAAAATGTTCCAACTTCACTTGACCCATTAGTCATCATATTACTTACACTTATGATGTATTTTGAAATCCATTACAAAAAACCCAATGGATTCAATATGGTTTATTATAATCAAATCACAACACTTGAGAAGGAGACTTATGTAAAGTATTTCTTACTCTGAAATTTTTTATCAAGAGATAAGGCAAAAAATATTTCAGATAAGCAAGGTTTCTTAGGAACACAATCACTTCCTACTTGGGTGGGTGTGTCACTAAAATACTATAGGAAATTCTGTTTTTTCTATACAAATGTATAATCCAGAAATGGGAAATTTGAGCAAATGCTACTTTTATAGCTCTAGTGAGTATAACAACTCACACAGATACAGTGTGTTGCAGCACTTTTCTCACACTGATCGTGTAAGGGAATTAGTACCAGTATTATCTCTGTTTTACAGGTGAGGAAACTGAGAGTCAAAGATGCTAAATGCTCTAGATTACAGAGTTAGTCATAGTGAAAATGGGATTAAATAGAGGGCTTTTAACTTCAAGACCAGGGCTTTTTCTATTGTGTCACACTGCCTCTAGAGGTGGTAAACACTCAAGCATCAACTTTATGGTATATTTTCTGCTTTTTTGTAGCCCCAGAATATAGTACCATGTCTGACATATAGTAAGCACATAAAATTCACATTGAATGAATGATTTTAGGGTAGCACTACATCTATAATATATGTTATACTGGAGAAGTAAGTATACAATGTTTGTTTTCTTTTATTGAATTTCATTGATTTTTGTGAAATTTCTTAAGAATATCCCCATAGCTTTTTCTGTTCTAGTGTTTGGAAAACATTGCTCCTAGAAAATCCTTCCTTAGCTCTAAGTCCTTTGTAGTGAGTCCATTTTGTCTTGTCCTAAGAGTAGCTGAGACATATTTCTCTCTATGTTATCATATATTTATAAACAAAAACATACATAAGCATGTGTATAAATGTACAAATCTCTCTATATGTGTATATATATCCCCATTTTCTTCACCAGTTTGTTACAAATTAAACTGAATTTTTTGCTACATTATTCAGAAAAAAAGGCTTTCATGTTGCTAGCAGAAATTGAATATTCACATATGAGTTAGTTTAAAAATTGTCACGTTGTCCAATAATATCAGTAAGCTTTACCAAAGGGTGAAGTACAAAGACTCAACCATCTGTAAGACAGATAGTGAGTTATTCACTTAGCAATGGTGTATGAGTGGTTGAGGGAACAATAGATGAAGACATCTAGAGAAACTATCCTGTAGTCCAGTCTAACCTCTAACCAGTGGTGCTATTTTGTGAGGTAACGGACAAAAGAGACACTTTGGGATTATGCTACATCAATGTGATTCAATATTGCTACCATCATGCTGTTGGCCAAATTACATTCAAATGAAGGGCAGAAAAAAAGTGATGTGACCATAAAGCAGTAAGATTGACTGTCAACAAAAACAAACATAAAAAAATGGTTAAAAGAATAAGAGAAGTGGGGGGGGGGGGCTAGGTGGTGCAGTGGATAAAGCACTGGCCCTGGAGTCAGGAGTACCTGGGTTCAAATTCAGTCTCAGACACTTAACAATTACCTAGCTGTGTGGCCCTGGACAAGCCACTTAACCCCATTTGCCTTGCAAAAAAACCCAAAACAACAACAACAAAAAAAGAATAAGAGAAGTAGTCTAGTGCCTTCTGTAGCTCCTCTATGGAGAACATGTGGGAAAATGTGGGCAAGAATCACCTCAGAATAAATGATGTAGATAGGTTTCAAACTAGACTGGTAGCTAAAATCAAAGAAATAGGCATTAGACCATTGATTGGGCTAGTATAGAGAATGCCCACAAAGGGAATCTTTCTTTCCTATTAAGAAGGGCACATTCTCTGAAATCCAGTCTTAGAAAGTTGCTTAGGACA
Source organism: Macrotis lagotis (assembly GCF_037893015.1). Classification (NCBI taxonomy): domain Eukaryota; kingdom Metazoa; phylum Chordata; class Mammalia; order Peramelemorphia; family Peramelidae; genus Macrotis; species Macrotis lagotis. The sequence continues at coordinate 554,537,787 of NC_133666.1, read as the reverse complement.
CTGAGAAGTTATATCACTTGCCAGGGTCACAGAGTATATGTGAGAGATGGGATTTGAACCCAGACCTTCTTGAGTTTGAGGCCAGCTCTTTATCCACTAAGCCATGCTATCTTTCAATCAAAATCATGCACATAACAAAATACAGTAGAAACGGTACATGTAAATTAGGGCTGTCCAAAATGCAGCCTACGGGCTGCATGTGTACAGTGAGATTTTTTGTGGCCTCCTGTGGTTTTATTAAATGCTTTAGTAAATGAAGCTGAGCTACCACAGAGCTCTCACTAAAATGACAAATCAAATTATATTGTCTGTTGTTTCAATAAAAACTTTAAAAAATAATGATATAAATGATTATTGTCCCTTTCAAAGTAGTTATGTTTTTGGAAACTGATATATTCTTAGGATCATAGGTTTTCAAGCTGGATTGGACCTAAATAGATTATTTAGTTCAATTTCCAGATTTTACAAATCATCAAATTACGGCCCTGGGAAGTCCTACTGTTATATGTCAAAGAGTATTTAAAGAAGATTTGAGCAGTTAAACCAGAGTCCACGCTCCTTCTCCATGCTATAAGCTCTATAAGCTGGCCTTCTAAGTCTTCATACACTTAGCTGTTCCCTGTGTACATTCTCCACCTCCCTATCTCCTCATCTCTGCCTCCTGATTTCCCTCATGTCTCAACTGGAATTATATCTTTCAGCTCTCTTCTCATGAGTATGCCCTCCATCTGACGATGACCTCCCATTTATACTAAACATAGCTTGTCTGTCTTTTAGGTCTGTGCTTGTGTCCTCTCCTTTTTAGGCTGTGAAATGGTTGATGGAGAGAAGAACTTTCTGTCTTCCTCTGTACTGCCAGCATTTGTGATGTATTGCACATCCTAGACACTTGATGGAAGCTTGATGCCTTGACCTGACAGACACCAGAGTGTATCTTTGGCTTATTTTCAATGTCAGAAAGTCTTGCTTCTTTGAGATTTAAAATTATGTTTTGAGATATATCCAAAAATTATTGAGAGACAAGTTTGGTGAGTAAGTGATAAAGTTGGGGAATACCAAATTTAGTAAAAAAAAATTAAAATGGGTGGAGGCAGGGCCAAGATGGGACTCACTGGAGCTCTTCCCCAAACCATTCCAAATACCTTTAAATAATGACTCTAACCAAATTCTAGCGTGACAGAAACCACAAAAAGATTGAGTGAAAAAATTTTCCAGCTCAGGATAAGTGGGAAGGGTCTGCTACACTAGGTGAGAGAGAAGAGAACAGTGCAGGCTACCCTGGAGGCCCCAGACATCCAGGAACTGTTAGCTGGGTGACTGGGTCAGTGGCAGTGTTGGTGGTGGTTTCAGACCTCTCAATCCAGAGGTTGCCAAGGACAACTTAGAAGGTGAGAGTGGAGTGCAGTTCAGCACAAGCCTCAGCAGCCCAGCCTAGATCCCACAGACCAGAGGCAATCCTAGGGAGCCACTGAATCAACTTCTAGAGCTCTCATCCCATGGATTGGGAGAGGGTTGGAAGGAGATTATGGGAGTCTCTGCTATCACAGAGGCAAGACTGTTGCTTTGCCCATATTCAGATTTGAATCCAAGTCTGAGGCCCCAGTCTCAGGAAAAGGGGTAGAAGGACATCAGAGCTACCTGCTTTAGTGGAGCAGGGACCCTCCTCACAGTTCCAAGGCATAAAGGAGCTCTTGTGGACACAGACCAGAACACAGTCCAGGAAAGTAGTCATAACTTCTCAGAAGACCTTAGAAGAATTGAAAATTTGCAGGTCCTTAGATATGTGTCTTTGAAAACAGCTGCAAAAACCCTCAAAAGCTTGGAACAGTGCATTTTCTACATTGGAAGCAGAACCTGAAGATAACAAACTCAAAGCTTCTATTTCCAAAGTCTCCAAGAAAAATAGGGATTGAACTCAGGCTATGGAAAAGCTCAAAAAGGATTTTGAAAATCAAGTAAAGGAGATAAGAGGAAAAATTGAAAAGAGAAATGAGAGTAATGTGGGAAAATCATGAAAACCAAGTCAGCAACTTGGTAAAGGAGATACAAAAAAATGCTGAAGAAAAAATGGAAAAAGGAGTTTCAAAAAGCCAATGAGGAGTGGAAAGCCTTGGAAAAAAAAGCAGAATTGAGCAAATGGAAAAGGAGATACAAAAGTTCAATGATAAAAATAATTCCTTAAAATATATGAAGCAAAGGGGAAGCTGATGTCTTTGTGAGAAATAAAAAACAATAAAACAAAACAAAAAGAATGAAAAACTAGAAGAAAATATGAATTATCTAACTGGAAAAACAACATACCTGAAAAACAAATCCTGGAGAGAAAATTTAAAACTTATTGGACTACCTGAAGGCCACGACTGAAAAAAAAAAGAGGCTAGACATAATTTTTTGAGAAATTAACAAGGAAAATTGCCCTGATATTCTAGGAGCAGAGGGTAAAATAGAAATTGAAAGAATCCCCAGATCACCTCCTGAAAGAGATCACCAAATGAAAACTGCCCAGGAACATCATAGCCAAATTTCAAAGCTCTCAATTCAAGGAGAAAATATTACAAATAGTCAGCAAGAAACAATTCAAATATCAAGGAGCCACATTTAGCAGCTTCTACATCAAAGGATAGCAAGCCTTGGAATATGATATCTAAAGGCAAAAGAGCTTGGGTTACAATTAAGAATCAACTACCCAGAAAAAAATGAACAGATGTTTTCAGGGGAAAAGATGGACATTCAATGAAATAGGGAACTTTCAACCATTACTGATGAAATGACCAGAATTGTACAGAAAATTTGATCTTCAAAAATACAAGACTCATATGTAGCATAAAAAAAAGTAAACAGGAAAGGCAAAGCATAAGGGATTTAATGTTGAATTGATTTTATTCCTGCATGCGAAGATGATATTGATAATTCATAAGAACTTTGGGCAGTTAGAAGGAGCATGTATAAACAATGCATAGGTGGGAGTTTAATTTGAAGGGATAATATATAAAAAGGGTAGTTTAATGGATGAGAGAACAATGTACAGGGAGAAAGGGAAAGGAGGAAGTACAATGCGGTAGGGTATTTCAAATAACAGAGGCAAGAAAAAGCTTTTGTTGTGGAGTAGAAGAGGGGGAGGCGAGCTTTACTTTCATTGGAATTGGCTCAGAGAGGGAATAACATACACACTCAATTGGGTAAAGAAATCAGTCTTACCCTAGAGGAAAGTAGGAGAGGAATGGTTTGGGAGAAAGGGCATGGGGTAGGTGATAGAAAGGAGGAAAGATTGTAGGCTAGAATAGTCAGATACAAAACACTTTTGAGGAGGGAGTGGGTGAAAGGAGAGAGCAACTGTGGGGAAAAAAATAAGAGCCATTTCCCAAATGATAAATGATTGATAGATACGAATAGTTTTCAGATGAGGCTTTCAAAGCTATCTATTTAAATCATTTAAAAAATGTCCTAACTCACTATTGCCAGGAGAAATGTGGATTGAAACAGTTCTGAGGTACCACCTTATACCTATTAGATTGGCTAACAGGACAGAAAGATGACAAATGTTTGAGGGAATATAGGAAAAATGAAACATTAATGTATTTTTGGAGTTGTGAAAGGATTCAACAATTCTATAGAGCAATTTATAACTTTGCCCAAAGAAATATAAAACCATACCTACATTTTCATCTAGCAATGACACTACCAGGTCTATATTCCAGAAGAGATTTAAAAAATAGGAAGAAAAACATAAGACTACTTATAGCAGTTCTTTTCTGGTGGTAAGGAGCTAGAAATTGAGAGGATGCCCATCAGTTGGGGAAGGGCTGAACAAATAAATTGTGATATGTGATTAAGATGAAATGCAATTCTGTTATAAGAAATGATGTACAGGATGCTCTTAGTAAAAAACTTATATGAGCAGATGCAATGAGAAATGTACTATATGCAAAGTAAAAGCAATGTTGCAGGATGATTAACTGTGAAGGACTTTTCTCAGCAATGCTGTGACCAAGACAACTCTGAAGGACTTATGATAAAGAATACTATCCAGGCGCAGCTAGGTGGATAGAGCACCAGCCCTGGAGCCAGGTGGACCTGAGTTCATATCTAGCCTCAGACACTAGCTGTGTGACCTTGGGCAAGTCACTTAACCCCATTGCCTTAAAGAAATTAAAAAAAAAACCACTATCCATTTCAGAGACAGAGCTGATAGTGTCTGAATATAGAATGAAGCATACTTTTTTTACTTTATTTTTCTTCAGGTTTCTCCTTTTGTTGGTGGGGGAAGATTATGATTACTTTTACTACATGACTATTGTGGTAATGTTTTTCATGACTATACATTTTTAACCTATATCAAATGACTTGCTTTCTCAATGACAGTGAGTGGGATAGGAGGAAGTGAGGGAATTCGGAACTCAACATTTTTGAAGTGAATGTTAAAACTTGTTTTAGGGAAAAAAACTAAATTAAAAATTAAATAAAATACATAATAAAAAGAATTAAATGGAAACTGCTATACAGTAATACAGACTACATTTCTTAAGTGGCTTATAAACTGGTAGTGAGAACACTTCTCACAAAGGCCACAAAATGGTAGTGTAGCTGGAATAAGAATACGATCTACCAAGGAGATGGTAACACTTATTTGGATGAATGAATGGATTCATTTAATTAATTTTTATCAATTATCTACTATGGGCAGGCTTTTGTGATAGGCACTAGGGAAGACAGAAAAATTAGATGAGACATTCTCCTTGAGTAAATAATCTTGGCTAGAGTGGGGATATGGGAATCAAATATGCACAATTATATATAATATAAAATAATATATGAAAAATACACAAGGCAAGTACAAAATATTACAAGTTATGGTAAAGTGTAAGTACAAAACTGAATTAATTTTCTTTCCCTCCAAACTTTCATCAGTATCTTCCTTTTTTTTCTGATGATGACACCATAATTCTATTTCAGTGACGGAGGCTTAAAATTTTGGGATCATGCTTGATTCTTTCCTCTTACTTATTCTCCAAATCCAATCAATTGCTAAGTCCTAATGAATTAAATGGATAATCTCTCTCTCTCTCTCTCTCTCTCTCTCTCTCTCTCTCTCTCTCTCTCTCTCTCTCCCCCGTCTGTCTGTCTGTCTCTCTCTTTCTCTTTTAGAGGACCAGGATTCAAATCTTGATTATATACTTATTCATTCTATTATTTTAGGCAAATTCTAATCACACTGTGTTCATTTTCCTCATGTGTGAAATGAAGGGACCAAACAATATGACCTCAAAGGTCCTCTTGAGTTCCAACTCTAAAAGTCAATGATCCAGTGATATCTTATGATGAATAAATCAGACACTGCAGCTTTTATAAGGCTATTTACTTTTTTTAAGTATGGTCTATAATTGTTGAAGGAAAGTTTTTCCCCCTTTGTGGACAGGAATTTCAGGAAATGCATGAGATGGAAAATTCTGAAAGGATACGTTGAATATAATAGATATGTGAAATGATCATTGAATAATATGAGGAAGAACCAAGTTTGATTTAAAAAATTAGGATGAAATTATGTGATTAAGACTCTAAGTACTACTCTGCTAAATGATAGGTCAATGGGAGATAAAAGAAGGAAATTTAATGGAGAAAATGGAATATGAGAGAAGAATGAGTGGAATTTGAGTGAGTGAGAAGAAAGGGATTGACATTTGAGTCTGAGGGCCCAGCTTCCCCAACAATGCATCAGTGCTCTTGTTCTGCTGATCTGCTGGGATATGAAGGAAAACCTCAGTGTTCTTTTGAAGTTTTGGAGCTCCCTCTCATAAGGTTGTCAGGAGTTTCATCTTGGGGTGGCTAGGTGATGAAGTGGATAGAGCACCAGCCCTGGAGTCAGGAGTGCCTAAGTTCAAATCCAGCCTCAGAAACTTAATAATTACCTAGCTGTGTGGCCTTGGGCAAGCCACTTGACCCCATTGCCCTGCAAAAACTTAAAAAAAAAAAAAGAATTTCATCTTGTATGTTCATGTCCTTTGATTTATTAAGTGACTGCTATGTGCCAGGCACCATATCATGTGCTGGGGACACAAAGAGGAAAAAGAAAAACAATCTCTGCCCTCAGGGATCTTCCCAAAGCTGAGAAAAGGGGGCCAGTGGGAGGTCCTTGCCTGGAAAACAAGGTGGTCCTGGGAGATGAAAGCAAACAGGCAGGGCCTTGGGAGATCCTTTGTAACCTTAACCTCTATCCTCCAGGCCTCAATCTGCAAGGTGATGAGATTTCTGATGATCAGTCTATCTTGAGGGAGGCATGATGTTGCCTGGATTTGAAACCAAGCAGGCAGAATGCTGATGGAAAATGGAAATAATAACTCAGAATGTATGTGTGTGTATATGTGTATGTATACATATATATGTATACATGTGAATGTGTATGTGTGTGTTTGTACATGAGAGACATCTTGTTGGAAAAATCTTTATTGTGTCATTTTGTTATTCCAAATTATATTTTTAAAAATAAATCATATACAGTAAAAGGCACTGAGAGCTAACATTCTGTAAGTTAACCTGTGAGGTGGCAATGAAGATTGCCAAGCAATTGATAGTGAATGGAATGCATTGCCTTCTTAATCCTACTCTTGTGTCAAAGATCAACTCTGGTGTATATTTTTTTTTATGTGAACTATTTTGAATCACTCAAAGAGAATCTTTTCTTAGATTTGTGCATATTATTCCCTGCCATCTCTAGTAGAATATAAGCTCCTTTAAGTTACTGTTTGGATTTATCTCAACACAGTACAATTGTAATAAATATTTATTAAAGTTGTCAAAATGAATTCAAAGTTAAGGATTAAGCCTTGGAAAAGGAAGATAAGAAGGAGAAAATGTTAAAAAGTTAGCAAAACATTGCAAAAAGGTAGGAGGCGGGAACTTATGTATTTTTCTCCCTCTCCATATCAAAGCCACAACCCTCCCATTCCACTTGACCAAAAAGTCCCCAATATCTTCATTACAAAAAAAGGGGGAGAGTTTCCTGTTGAACTGGACTTTTTATTTTTTTTAATTTGTTTATTTAGAATTTTACGGGGCGGCTAGGTGGCCCAGTGAAGAGCACCAGCCTTGGAGTCAGGAGTACCTGGGTTCAAATCTAGTCTCAGACACTTAATAATTACCTAGCTGTGTGGCCTTGGGCAAGCCACTTAACCCCATTGCCCTGCAAAAAACCTAAAAAAAAAAGATTTTAGAATTTTACAAGTTTCCCCCTAATCTTTCTTCTCTCCCCCCACCCCCACAGAAGGCAGTTTGTTAGTCTTTATATTATTTCCACGGTATACATTGATCTAAGTTGAATGTGATGAGAGAGGAATCATATTCTTAAGGAAGAAAAATAAAGTATAAGAGAGAGCAGAATTACATAATAAGATAATGGGTTTTTTAAAAATTAAAGGTAATAGTCTTTGGTCTTTGGAACTTTCTTTACTCAAAAATGACTTATAGAGAAAAGTAAGATGCCATTGTGCTTACTGTTTATAATTTATAAAGAAGCATTTAGGGGCGGCTAGGTGGTGCAGTGAATAGAGCACTGGCCTTGGAGTCAGGAGTACCTAGGTTCAAATCCGACCTCAGACACTTAATAATTACCTAGCCATGTGGCCTTGGGCAAGCCACTTAAACCCATTGCCTTGAAAAAAAAAATCTTAAAAAAAAAGAAGCATTTGACTTGGAAGAGCATAATGACACATGAAAAACTTTTCCAAAAAGGTGTCTCTAATCTATGTATCATTCATAATTCCTTGAAAGTGATAGCAACAGAAGTAACCTTGTTCAACAATCTTCTAATCAGAAATACCAGGGGAAGAACAAAAAGAGAGAAAGTATTTTTGCCAAAGCTGTTTGTCATTGTGATGGAAATCTAGTACAGAGTTTAAGTTGAAATGCATTTCTCTATGGACAATGAGGTCCTCTAGATGTTGTAATTACAGAAGACAATGTCATTATTACATTGTCCTAGAACAATACAGAAGAGATCTGTATATCAAGGACATCTCAGAGAAGAGGTTCACAATTATTCAAAAATATTAGATAGTGTTCAGAAAGGAAAAAATACAAGTGGATGAAAAAAGTGTAAAAAAGTGTAATGATGAGATTAGAATTAGAGTTGGACAGATGATCTCTAGAACTTGATCATCAGTATATACTATTTAGAATAGTCAGTATAGATGGATAAGTGGACCCTGCAATTGAATCTGAAAATAGAAGACTAAACTCTGTATAGGAAATAGCAGAGCTCCATTTATAATTCCTAAGATTTCCATGGAAACAAAGTCCCATTTAAAAAAAATCAACCATCTACTGGCTTTGTTATTATGATAAATGAGAAATGGAATGTGACAGTCTTCAATTTTCTAAACATGAATATCAAATAGAGGGGAAAAGGTGAGATACAGGGTGGGTATAAGATGAAACCTACAACCAATAAGAAACCTCAAGAGAAAACAGGAGTAAAGAATATCCTTAATGCAATGTAAGATAAAAAGGTAAGTGTAGGCTATTCACATGTTGAGGATGCAAGCTATATCATAGGAGAGAACTCTCAAATTGGTGAGATCATAGACCCATTAGTGTATAAAGAAAGAAATGTTAATCACCAGGAACAAAGTTGTATCTAAGGTGACTAAACATTCTGTCACCTGGGCAAAAAGCAGTCAAGGAAGGTGGTGGTGGCAACAAAGAGGTCAGTTTAATCAACAGGGAAACCAAAAGTTGAGTACTACACCGGACAATAGAAACTCAGAAGTAGTGGACAAAAGAAAGGAAAGAGTTCTGCAATGCAGTGAAGACCCAGGCAATAATGGGATTCATTCTTAGGGAGAGCAGTCTCTAGATTTCTGCAGAAAAATAGCCTAGCTCTGGATGCTGGTACAGAACTCCACTTACCCTTGGAGAAAACTGATCATTAATTTAAAATCAATTCATTCCAATAAACCTCTTAGAATTTCTATTTTATAATTAGTGAACTACTGAGAAATATTTTCCAATGCCTTAATTCTCTCTGAAACACTAGTAGGTAAAATGTATCTATATAGCTCAAAGTAGAGTTTGCTTTAAAAAAAAATCTACAAATCCTAACATTTATGCTTTTGATAAACCTTTTGGAAAATTTTTTGTATTTTGAATTATATACAACTATATTTAGTAACACTTTTTCATGTGTTTTAAAATTTTTTCTTTTAATTTAACATTATGCTTTGCATTAAAAATGTTACCAGACATTTTGTCATATACCAATTTTAAAGTCTCAAAATTGGGAAAATTGGCAATAAAAAGAATGAAATTCATAAAAATGGTAAATAAACTAGAAGTAATAAGAAAACCATATTTATAAAGATTACAACTAATTAAAAGAGAAAATAAAGGAAAAAAAGTAAAAAGTCAGTATAAATTAGACTGAAATCCAGAAACATTAAAGAATATACAAATAAAAAGACTAATCATTAGTTCTATAATTCCAGAGTGAGAAGTTATATTGGAAGCTATCTAGCCTAATTCCCTCATTTTGTATATGGGGAAACTGAGTGAAATAAAAGTCAAACTTATAAGACAAAAACATAGTGCTTGGTATATAAGATATTTAATAAATTCTTATTGATTGACATTTAGTGAGTACATAACATTTAAAGGCAATATAGGCCAAGCTGGAATTTGAACCAAGTCCTCTGAGGTTCTAGAGTTTTTCCACTATTCCATACTGCTTATCTGCATCAAACTGACAATGAAAAAGGTACTTTTATAGAATGTCAAAAGTAGTTGGTTCCCAAAGTTAGGCCAGTAGGCACTACATATAAAACTAAGCTAAAAGAATTGTGAAATTGGGTTCCTTAATTTATGTATCTATAAGCTTTTAAGTTAAATATAATAATGTGTTAAGTAAACAAAATATTATAAAATAAATGATGGGCATTTAGCACAGTTTTAAAGTACTCTTATTTAAATGTCATTTCATGGCTTCAGTGTCAATGGTTCAAAAGTCTGCTTACAAAAGAACAATGAAAAAATTACCAGAAAGCTCAAATGTTTTCACAAATGACCCTGAGTTAATTAGAAAAGTCTGCACCCTCACCATTCCCCTTCTCACGTGTCAGCTTTCATTAAATCAAAAAAAAAATCTCATTTCAAAGCTAACAAACACCACGGTTAACAAAACTGTTAAACTGGGATCAAGTGGGCACATTCCTAGGTTTCTCTATGATGTCATACTGAGCAGCCTACAGCTGAACTTCTAAGAAGCAGGAATGATTTTTTCAATATAAGAAGTATCTGATCTAATGCTAATTTTCTCTCTATAGGCTAACTGTGCTGGGAACAGGTGGCCCTGCTTTCAATTATGGAGGGCTAGCATGCCAGTGTGAGGCCTGGATTAGTTCACCTTCTCACGGGGAATTTGCCTCGGTTGGGAATGGATTTATTATGGCTTCACACATGGAATGGAGCTCATGTCAGCTGAGGGCAATGACACATCATATGATTCAAATTAACCTGCTGTGGACTGTTCCGCAGGGCTGCGAATGGGTATTAAAATGACGACATTTTAAAAACAGCTTGAAAGAAACCAGGATTGCTGAAGTACAATGGTTCCAATTTGTTCCAACTAATCTATCACCTGCTGGAGAGATGATTCTAGGGGGTTCTGGTAGCTGCTGTTTTCAAGGTTTCCTCCAACCACTGATCTTGCTAATGGAGACAACTTTTGCCTTTGGAAGGGGTAGGACAGTGGACTTTTAAGATGCTTTTTGATGTACAAGTTGGGGTCTGCCATTCATTCTCATGGACTGTAAAAAAAGATGGCAAAGAAAAGGCAAGACCTTGAACTCTATTTCCTTCCTTCTACAATGATTGGAAAGAGTAACTTTCTTGTTACTCTGTTTAGGTAAAGTGATAATTAGAAAACAAATCCAAATGGTTAAATTCAAAAGACACCATATTCATTTTTACAAGAATATTTTAAAGTTAAGAAATATTAGCAAAACAGTTTGCATTTCTCTTACTTCTAAGTGAGTTATGGCAAAAGGCATTATCTAAACATTTAACAATAATGGCAGAACAATTTTTTAAGATCTTTCTTTAAAAGAAATCAAATTATGTACATTTTTTGAGGCAATTGTGATTAAGTCACTTGTCAAGGGTCATGAGACCAGATATAAAATGAGGTTCTCCTGACTCTAGGGCTAGTATTCTACCCTTCACCACCTAGCTGCCCCTGTGTCCCTATTTTTAAAGGGACAGTGTATAGATTGGTACTATATTTTAATATCAGTTACAGTCCTTTAACTCTTAAAACTTGAGAAGGCAAAACAGAATTTTTAGTTGTGTTTTGTGATATAATTATAGTTTCACTCATGCATTCAAATCAGCTTAATAATCGTTTTAATGACTGCAAAGTATTTTATATATCTAACTTATTCTTATAATAATGCTATGATGTAGGTACTATTATTATTATTACTATTATGTAGTTGAGGAAATGGACAAAGAGAGCTTAAGTCCCTTGCCCAGGGTCATGTTGCTAGAAAATGTCTCTAGTAGGACTGGGATTTAGTTCTTCCCTTCTCCAAGCCTCACACTAACTATGACATCACCTAGCTGCCTAATAATTTCCAAAAAATATGTTTGATGGTGGAAAACTTAAAATCATTAATTATGAATAAAAACAGAAACTTCAATTCTGCCTTCCTGGGAGTATGTGTGTGTGTTAGTGATGTTAGTACTGTCAAAGTTGAGATCTATTCCCACAGCTGCAGGAAAAAACAGTTAGTTACTTCTCCTAGTATCCTATAACCTATACTCTGGAAGAAATGTACAAAATAGACAATTCATGTGGCAAGAAATGCACTAATACATCCTGTTGTTCCATTTAATTAGTGGTTTTCAAATCTTGCAACTTGCTAAGGCTTTTTGAGCTCTCAAGTTAACAGAAAAGATAACCTGATTTCCTTTAGGGTGGGAGAATAAAAATGATTTGGTGGGACATGCACTTATCTCCATTAGCTGACAACCTACTAAGAATAAGATAGAAAAGTCAAAGCTTTCCAGACTTCCTGCTTCAGGGAACATTGCACACAATTGATACATCTTCTAAATAACATAGATAAGGGAAAAAAACAACCAAATTTGGCTTAAACATCTGAACTTTAAGTAACAAATATCATTCATCAAATGCTATATCTGATCTTAACAAAAGCTTTGTAGAAAAAGCCATTCACCTTTGTACCATCAAAGGTGCTGCATCCTATCTTGTCCCCACTTCCACTGGGCCTTCTCAAATTACCTTGTTGTATTCTCCAAACAAACTATAAACTCCTTGAAGTCAAGGACTTTGTGATTTTGTCTGTCTAGACTTACTGAGTAACTGAATATGACACAGAGTAGACTCTTAATAAATACATTTGGATTGAATAGTTAAACATAGGCACAGCAAGAATATGATCTCTGATGACTTAAACATCTTATTGCTGACTATGTCACTCACACTATGTGTAATGCATATAGGATTTTTCTTTCATTCAAAATAATGCAATTACTATGGTACAAATTGAGTACCCAATTTATCTAGGCCTAACGAAGTCACTAATAAAAATATCTCTGTATTATGTCATTAAAGACCTCCACTGAGGGTAGAGTTGCTCAATTAATCATTACTTCTTGGGTAAGTTGTTCAATCAGTTATAAATACACTTGATTTTACTAAAATCTAGTCCACATTTCTCTATTTTGTCCATAAGATATCTATCATAGAGGATTCTGTCAAGTAAATATCCTGCTGAAACAAAAAATACATTACCCTTTTGCAGTCTTCTCATATGCTATCTGTGGAGTAGTTTATACAGAATACCAAATTTTAAATTAGAAAGATTTGTATTTAAAGCCTACCTCTCATATTTACTAGCTCTGTGACTCTTGGCAAGATACTAGATCACTCTGACTCAATTTTCCTCACCTGTAAAATGAGGGGGTTGGATGCAATATTTTTTTTAAGGTCCCATTCAGCTCTAAATCTATGATTCTATGATCCTATAAACCTGTACAAAAACTCTAACGAGGGATTGGGATTAGTCAGTGACAGCCCATTCCTTATGAGTAGGCATAGCATGCTCTGCCTAACATAACCTTAATGTGGACTTTGGGGCATGTGTGTTGTTGATGGTAAGCTTAATATGTGAAGAAATCTTTCAGTTGGTTGCTGAGTCAGGACTGAGAATGTTTTTTTTTTTAAATGACATTAATTTTGGAGTCTCTTTATAACCTGGATTTTTTCTAGTAAGGAGTGCTATAACCCTTTGCACAAGGAGATCATAAAATTTTTTTTTTAGTTTTGTGGGGTTTTTTTGTAAGGCAAACAGGCTTAAGTGGCCTGCCCAAGGCCAGACAGCTAGGTAATTATTAAGTGTCTGAGGTAGGATTTGAACTCAGGTACTCCTGACTACAGGGTTGGTGCTCTATCCACTGCACCACCTAGCTACCCTGATCATAAGATTTTACCTCCCCATCAGGGTCATTTCCATGTGGCAATTGAGTTCATGACCTTGATGATGCTTTTGTTTCTGTTGTGTTCATTCTTCCTACCTTCAAAACTTCAAAAAGTTGGGAAAGGTCATATGAATAGGAAATTCTCAAAGAAAGACATTCAAGATATCAATATCCATATAAAAATTACACCAAAGCACTAATAATTAGAGAAATGCAAATGAGTGAAACTTTTACCTTATGTTAATAAGACTGGCAGGTGGCAAGGTGGTACATTGGCTAGAGTGCCAGGTCTGGAGTCAAGAAGACTCATCTTATGAGCTCAAATCTGTCCTCAGACATTTACTAGCTGGGTCCCTAGGCAAGTCACTTAACCCTGTTTGCCTCAGTTTCTTCATTTGTAAAATGAGCTGGAAAAGGAAATGGCAAACCATTCCAGTATTTTTGTCAAGAAAATCCCAAATGGGGTCACAAAGAATTTGAAAAAAATGACTAAACAATATGATTGACAATGATGACAAAAAGAAAAATGGTAAATGAGAAAACCGACACATTTGAACACTGTTAGTGAGGCTGTGAATTAGTACAGCTACTCTGAAAAACAATTTGGAACTCTGTTCCTAAAGTTATAAAACAGTGTATAGATTTTGAAGCAGTGATAGTTGTAATCATACCCCAAAATGATCAAAGAAAGGAGAAAAAGACCCATATGAACATAAACATTTTCAACAGCTCTTTTTTGTTGTGACAAAGAACTGGAAACTAAGGGGGTACCTATCACAAATTATGGTATAGAAATTTAATAGAATACTATTGTTAGTAGAAATGCTGAAAGGCCTAGGTTAAGAAAAACCTAGGGAGACTTAGATAAACAAATGATGCAGTCTTAAGTGATCAGAACTAAGAATTATAATAATAACATTGCAAAGACAACCAATTTTGATTACTAATGATTTTAGAAGTCTAACAATGATCAATAGTATTTTAAGCTCCTGACAGAAAAATGCAGAATTATACACACATTTTTTTGGACAAAGTGTGGGAATTTACTTCACTTGACTATGTACATTTATTACAAAAGCTTACTTTTTCTTTTTTATCCTTTTAAAATGGGAGAGAGGTAAGAAGAAAATAAAATAATGAATTGGAAAATAAAATGAAATGAAAGAGCGAATGACAGAGTTGTTAGAGGTTTGGGAACTGGAATTCTCGCCAAGTTTTGTAAATGAGAGAGAAAGAAAGAAAGGCAATGACTTCAGCTATGAAATATTTAAGAGGGGAAATGGTAGGACAAATACTGTTAGTTTGAGCCTACTTTCCCCAGATACCACAGTGGTATAAGGGAGAATGTATCTTTGACTATTTAGGGGAAATATATCTATTTCTACTCTTTTATATTTGATAAATATTCTTCTGTAAAAGTTAATGTTAATTAGCTACATGAAACACAGGTGCTAATGATTGGCAGGTAACATTGCAAAGAATACATCAAAATGAGACTTGAGCTGATATCATTGGAAAGATACCTCAACCCCTTAGGGGTACCCCAAAAGACTGATGGGGAGGGGTAGCTAGCTATGCTCTGAGGCCTCATATTGTTAGTATGAATGTGATTTGGGATAAAGATTACTGGAGCTTAAAAAAGACTATTCAAAAATTATTTCATTTATTTCATTTATTCAATTATTTCATAAAATTAGTTCTTCCTCAATTTTCTTGCCTGTTTGCTTTTTTTTCCCCTCCCTATATAAGGTTTCTGGTTTTATCCAAATCTATGAAGCATCCCATTGATAGTAGGCATGGTATTGTTTTAATTTAATTAGAAAACATTCATATTTTTACTCTATTGTCTTGACCTTGCCAATTAGACACTTTCCCTGTTTCTCAAATCTTTGTGGCTTTCTCAGTAACTGTTTGCAGTCCTTATTTTCCATGGAACTGGATCTCATTTGGACCATTAGCCTTGATCTTTCATAGTAATCATATCTGGGAGATAAGAATTTCTGAACTATTTATCAATATATTTTACTCTGGTGCTAAGTATATGAGACCTATGAAGGTTCTAACACCAACATTTTATTTAGAAACATATGACTACATTATTCTACAAGCTCCAACACAATGGTTATCCCCCATACTTCCCATCTTATGATCAAGAAAAAGCATTTGCATTTTTATAATAGTAATGTTTTAAAAGTGTTCTCACAGTTTATAAAGGTATGCTATTCAAAACTTGATGAAATGACCACAACATTCATTTGGAGGACCAAAAAACAGAATATCAAAACATTAAAAAAAGGTAGGATACAGTAAGAATGAAGCACGCCTAGACCTCAAACTGCATTCTAAAAACTGCATTCATATAAACTATTTGGCACTGGTTAAAACTATATACCTACATATAAACCATCATGTATACCTACATACCTATGTATATAAACCTACATACATTATATATATATATATATATATATATATATATATATGTGTGTGTGTGTGTGTATACATATATATATTATATATATATATATATATATATATATGTATGTATATATGCATGTGTATATATATATATATATATGCCACAAAAGGAGGCAGTAGATACAATGGGTGGAAATGACAAAGTAATAAATGTAGGTTTGATGAAAGGAAAAACTTCCTGTTTGATCCCTCAGGTCTCACTGGAGGTCTCTGATTAAAAACTGTATCACCACATGTATGTCATGTTATAAAGGTTTGTCTTTTCTCTCATCCCTCACTCCCATGTATGAGATGAATGTTCATTAGATAACCAAAGAGATCCCTTTAGATATTTAAATTAATTCTGTAATTCTGTACTGCACATCAATACCTATGACTTTAAAAATGGACACCTACACTACATGAAAACACAGTTTCCTACCTGGTCCATTAAGAAAGTCTTTAATTTGCAGGACAATAAGAGAAGGTGGAATTCCACTTTTGGTATCTATTTCTCCAGCTACTGTCTGCAACCAGACAGTGGAGTAATCCAGAGCTTCTGGTAGTGTCTTCCCAGGATCTGAAGTGACAGAGATCATAAATTAAACCATTAATAACATTTCAAAATTATAATTTGGGTCTCTTAAGAAATCAAAGAAATCAGCTCTAAAATTGCAGGCAAATACTCCTTCAATATTTTAGCAATGATACAAAGGATGACTTTATAATATATCTGTCCATAAATACATATAAGAAAATATGCATATATATGTATGTATATACACACACACACATATATATACATCCTAATTCCAAGACTGAATACCAACAACAATATCTGGTACATGTATGTGACAGCCACTGAAGTAGCTAAAGGAATGAAGATTAACTGAAATTTTGCTTATTTCATTTTTTCATTAGACTTACACAAATTGACTAGTAGGTGAATGCTGGAGAGGTGGTTTTTTTAAAAAAAAATATGATGCCAGAATCAAATTAAAGAGAAAAAAAGTAAACTTTACAGAGGCTTAAAACCATAGAACACAATTAAAGATGCCATGGATCAATATTGTTTAAGAGTCATTTGATCTACTTAGGGGTTTCATTGACATTATAATCACTTTTTTATTGCTAAGCTTTTGAAATTTTCTTCAGTTGCTTTTCCTAATTAACCTAAATGATAAAAAGTTCCCTAAGATCCACAATTTAAAATAAAATTTGAGCTAATAAATTTCATATATAGTTTCTACTTACCCTTTTTGACTATTGATTATGGAAAATAATAGTGAGTTTACTTTTTAAATTCTTGGCAATGTTATTCTTTAAAAGTAACTGCTGTTATTTGGGCATACCAATTTTTTCTGAGTGTTTTTTTTAAACTTTCTAAATATTCAGTTTCCTTTCAATATTTTTTGTGGGTGTTTTAATGACCTCAGAATGCAAATTTTATAGGGATGCTCTTGCCATAGAGTCTATCTATTCCATTTTCAGTTAATTTTAAATATCCTAATAAATGATTATTATTTTAGGTTTTTATTGATTGGATTACTTTCAAGAATGACATTTATATATTATATTCAACATATGGTCTTGCACTGACACTGCCATAGGTGAATTGGCATATAAATTCTACAATTTATATTTCTTGACCTTGTCATGGTGATTCTGATGAAATGTGGCACTTATATTTGCTTATGTGATTTCAAAGAAAATACTGAAACCAACTAATGGTGATGACGTTAGACTTTTGTGGTAAAGCTCAATGCTGTCAGAGCATTCTTCCTTTTTTTTTTCCAATATTTTACAAGATTTTAGAGCAGTGAATACATTACTAAGTAATGCTATTTCTAATCATGTTCTCAGGGTATGGTCTTATACATAGGTGGCAAAGGCTGTTACTAGTAAAAGATTTAAACAGGCTCTTATTATCTTAATAGCAGAAAACTGACCGTATAACTAGTGTTCCAATAATTTTGCCATCATCAACAAAGAAGTTATGACTGAAATTCCTTTACCTGAACATAATCTTTTATTAATATGACTTCTAATCTAGCTGTCAACTGTTTCCTAGATCATCACTCTTGGGACTGTCTACACCATCCTGCCTCCCCATCTCAGTTCTTTGGTGAATAGGTTCAACTTTACAGTATCCCCTATACTCTAGTGCTTTGTACTTTTTATGTCCAATTATGTCCTTTTCTTATCCTTAATTATTCCTTAGTTAGGAATCCAACTTGTATCATTCCTCACATCATCTGCCTCCCTTGCTCTTATTCAAGCATTGCTCAATGGGGCTGAAGAAAATCATGAAATTGTGCTGATTTTCGAACATTATAAATGGGGCTCTTTCTGCAACAAGGCAATCCTTTTACTCTTAATCAAATTGTTCTCCACTTACCACAGTAGCTATTCCAAACTTTTATTGTTTTTTAATCCTCCCTTTATCTTAAGCCTATCAGCATACCACATATTTCTTTAAAAAGAAAATTCACCAGAAGGTCCCTCTTCTTATTCTCCTCTCAATACTCTGATATCTTCTCTCATTATCTTTTCCTTATGTTTCACACAAAGAAGTGTCCCTTTTCCTTGCCAAGGCAAAATTCCTCAGATGTAAAGTTAATCTCATTCCACCTTATCTTCTTCAATGAATTGCCAGCCCCCTTTATCATAACCACCCCATCTCTAATCTTCAGTCTCTCCTTATCTACTGACTATACCCCACCCCCATCCTTCCCTTTGAAGGGCAGCCTGCTTTTGGGGAGAGCGTGATTTCCCAAATTCTCTCACCCTCTTTTTACTTCTATTGAAACTCATTATTTTGCTACTTCTCCTAACTTGTGAACTTTATGTAGTAACCTATGAACCTTTGCAGTAACCTGTGAATTAAAATTAAAGCCTTTCTTATCTCCCTGAGTCAGAATTTGGTAAGTTCTTCACAAAAGCAAACCCCCATAGATCCGATCTTTAAGCCCCCTTTCTCTGTAGTCCATTTCTTGTCTTCAATTACATATGTATCCATGTGTAAATACATACATACATACATGCATGCATGCATAGTAAAATTGAAAAGGTTGGTTAGAACTAGGTTGTAAAGGGATTTAAATGACCAACTGAGGAATATTCATTTGATCAGAGGCAAAAGGAAGTCCTTGAGCAGAGCAGTGACAGATCCTAAATTTGATCAGAAGGTTTTAGAAAGGTATGATTAAAAATATTTAGACATGTTAGTGAAACATGAATGCCTTGAGGGTCTATTGTAAAGGTCTTCTAGGTAGTATTATACATACATATATACACCGTACATATGCATATAACACACTCTCATGCTAATTCCTAAGATTCCTACCTTACCTATTTTTTTGTTTGTTGTTGTATCTTAAGGATAAAACATATTTGTATTTAAATATTTATTTACCACATTTGAAGGTCAGAAGTTACAGAAAATAGTTAATCTACCATCCTGCTGGAAAATGTGTCTGGCTAAAGTTTTCAGAGGATCGAGAAAATCTGAAAGAATTCACTTAAAAGACCATCTCTGTGGATCCCTGAAGAATTTAGGGACATAAAAAGTATATTGCTGTGGCTAGGAGAAGCTAAGAGAAAGAGAGAACAGGCAGTTGGGGTAGTTGGAAGCCATTGATCCGCTAAGAGGATTAGCAGCAATAGCAGTAGGGGAAATAAGCTGCATAAAGAGAGGTATAGGAGCCTAGGAGGTTATCTGAGGGATCAGGTTCCCCAGGTGTGGGCTGGCCTCCCAAAGGAAGACAGGCCACCAGTATATAAACACTAAGGAAATGTATAGGGGCAGGAGAATTTATTTGAGGATGAGGCTCCCTAAGAGCAGGCTAGTTTTCCAAAGAAAAACAAGAATTCAAGTGAGGAGTGAGTTTTTACTGGGGCAGGAAGATGAAGTAATTAGAGATATGTAGATGAGGTGTAGTAGCTCAAAGACCATTCTTTCAGGTTAAGGCAGGGATCCATAATTTGGTAGATAGAGGATTGTCTACTGCCTGGAGGCAGTGATTTACCAGTCCATGCCAGAGTGGGGCAAGGCTCTTAACTAAAACGTTCACTGACCTCATCTCAATAGCTTGGACAGTCAGTGTTGATATAATTCACATGCTCAGTGCAGAGGGTACAGACTGATTATAAAACATATTTCTCTTAACATTTCCCTCTACTTTTGACCCACTTTCAGATGCAGTGAGCATAAGATAAAATTACAGGCTTTTATAGGGAATACCATGGTCACAGGGACTGTCTGAAAATCCCTATCTTGGTCTTATCCCTTAAAAAGTAGCAGACTTGAGGTCTGCCATGTTAAGTGAAGGGAAAAAAGATTGTAGGAAGAAGTGGAGAAGTGTAGGGTGGGCTGGACATGGGTCTGCACAAACAGCTGATTTGGTTTCAAGGAAATGTCAGCTGGAAACCCAGGTGCATCTTTGAGATTACTCAGAATAGAGACCCAGGCAGGATAACTCCTTTATCTAAGAGGGTAATAGCAGCTCTTCAGCATCAGGGTCTGTGTCATCAATAAAGAGGGAGGGACTGCAGTCTAAAGTGATGGAAAATAAGAGTACAAATAAAATCAGCAACATTAATACACAATCAATAAATGTAATACAAAAGAAAGTAAAACAAGAATGCCTGGTGAGAGATGGAATATGGTACCCTCCTTTTCTCATAAAGAACATAAAATAATAAGATATCTCAAAATGGCTAAATGGAAAGTAGTAAAAGAAATATAGTGAGCTCTCTGCCAAAATGCTTTCAAACAGAGATAGAAAATTCTGATGGAGAAATTCAAGTGAGTTATTTGGCAAGGAAAAGACAGGGAAGCTTGTGGAACAAGGGAAAGGGTATAACTAAGAGCTTGGGGTCAAGCAGAGTGTGCCAGTGCAAGGGAGAGACTATACATTAGGGCAAAAGGAATTCCCAGACTCATACCAGGGTACCATGACAGGAAAGGTGCCAGAATTCCGGGTTATACCTCCAGGCTGCCTGAGGAGGAGATTTATGCTCAGCACTGTCATTCTGGATAAAGAGCAGTTGCAAGTCCTAGACAGTGTACTGAGAGACAATGAAGCTAGAAACGAACAGTAGTTGTTTGGCTTCAAACTCAGGAGCCCTAAAATGAAATCTGAAGGGAGAAAGCAGGCTTGAAAAGTGAGTAAACAAAAAAGAATTCTACCAAAAAAAGCTATTGTGATAAGGATATCTAATCTGCAAATCCAAAAGAACATAATGAATCTAAACCATCTACAAGTAAAGACTGAAAGAAAAGCAGAGCTAAGACATAATTCAACTAGAATTATTAGAGAAGATGAAGTAAGAGTTTTACAAATGAAATGAAGAGCATGAGAAGAAAAAAGATGGGAAAGAAACAAAAGTTTACAGAAAGAAGAACTGGAAAGAGAATTAACAGCTTGGCACAAGGAGTACAAAATTTGCTCAAGCAACAAACTTCCAGAAAAATAAGGGATACCAAAAAGAAGATAATGACTCCACAAGGCAACAAGAAATATTAAAACCAATCAAAAAGAAGTAAAAAATAAAAGAAGTATAAGGTATTTCAGTAATAAAACCTAATCTAGAAAATAGATCAAGTAGCAAAAATTTAAGAATCATTGGATATGAATGCCATGATCAAAAAAAACCACTATCATAAATAAATAAACCACTTATCATAAATAAATAAATAAAGAACCACTATCATAAATATTGGAACCAAAGTTGAGTTTCTAGAAAAAGGGTTTTCTAGAAAAAAAAAACTAACATTAAGTATCCACAAAGAAAGAATTCAAATACTGAGGAGTTACAGTCACCACTATAAAGGAATGGAGAGCTTACAATAAAATATTACAGAAAGCAAAGGATATAGGTTAATAATCTAGAACACTTAACTCTACAAAACAGAGTATAATCCTACACAGGAAAAAAAAATTGGACCTTTCAGCTAACAGAAGATTGTCAAGTATTCCTGATGAAAAGAACAGAGCCACATAAAAAAATTCTTAAGTGCAAACATAGGAGTTAACAAAAACATTTTAAAAAAAGGTAAATATGAGTCAACAGTCATCAGAGACTATACACAAGGCTAAACTGTCTGCATTCTAATATGGAAACAGGATACATATATTTCTTCGGAACCCTATCAGCATCAGAGGTGATATGTAGAGAGTCTAATTAGAGGATCTGGAAGTGGATCAGTTATGTCATGATGACCTTATAATATAATATGACACAATATTTATTTAGTGTCTACTATGTATTAAGCACCTGAATTACAAATAAGAGAAGGAAGCCAATCCCTGACCTCTAGGAGACTATAATTTAATGAAGAAGACAATGCACAAAAGAAAACTGGAAAGCAGAGTTTGGGGGGGGAGGCAGAAGGGAATGATGATGGTGGAACTTTATCAAGCAATGGAAGTGTAGGAAATGAAGAGTTGGCTGAGCTTTTGGACCCTCTTTAAAAAAAAGGCTTTGGGAATAATTTTATCCTCCTCTCTCCAGTCCTCCAATTAGAGGAACAAGAAACAAATGAAGGTAGTAGATATATGAGTACTAATGTTGAAGCAATGTCTGTGATGATGAGTTTCCTGGAGATGAGGAATGATGATGATGACAGAATTGAAATTATGCAGTGTAGCTGATGGGAAAGGAAGAGTGAACTGAACTAAGAGAAGAATGGGAAAGAGAAAGGAAGAAGAATGCACAAGGGAAAGGGAGGTTAGAGAAAAATTATCTCACATATGAGGGTACACTTGTAGATATCTTTGGTAAACAAGGAAGAAGTGTGGGGTAAGCAGCTGACATTTGAACCTCACTTTCATCTAAGGTGGTCAAAACACAAACACATACACATATAGACACACACACATACAAAGAATTGAACACAGAAATACATCTCACTCAACAGTAAAATAGGAGGGAAAGGGAGAAGAGGGAATTAGAGGTAAGGTATAAATAAGGATAAAGAAAAAATTGATAGCTATTTTTGGGGTGGTAAAGAATAGAAATCTCAGGGGAGGCTCATAAATTGAGGAACAGCTGAACAAATTAGGATCTATAAATGCTATATAACAATCAGGAGCTACTGCTTTCCTTCTAATTTTAATTGCCTTCATTTTGTTTGTGCAAAACTATTTACATTTAATATTATCAAAAGTATCCATTTTACTTTTATGATCCTTTCTATTTGTTTTCTGGTCATGAACTCTTCCCTTTTCTATATATCTGACAGGTTATCTTTTTGATGCTACTTTAATTTGCTCATATCACCTTTTTATCTCTATATCATGTACTCATTTTGAGTTTATCTTGGTATATAGCGTTGCTGGTCTGGCCTAGTTTCTGTTCGACACAAATTTATTGTGGTTATTTATTTATGCATATTTTGTGCCTAATCTATTCTTTTCATATGAAACAATTCTTGAAATAGTTAAGAAATGTACATCAAAAGAACCCTGAGATTTCACTTCATACCAGCATATTGGCAAAAATGAAAAAAAGATGGGAGTAGTCAATGTGGAAAAGATTATGGAAAATAAGTCACACTGATGCATTATTGGTGGAGTTGTTAATGAGTACAACCATTCTGGGAAACAATCTGGAATCATTCAAATAATGTAGCTAGAATGCCCATACATTCTGATTTAGAGATTCCACTTCTGGGCAGATACCCCCAACAAAGTCACTGATAAAAAGAAAGGCTACCTACATATCAATATTTATAGTAGTGCTTTGAGGAAAAAAATGGAAGCTTATTGATAAGGAAATGGCTAAACAAATGTGTCCACAAAATTAATGGAATATAACTGTGCTATAAAAAATTACATACAAAATAAATACAGAAAAGTATGGGAAAATTTGCATGAATTGATACAAAGTGAGGTAAGCAGAGTCAAGAAAACAAAAACCTCAATAATTACAAAAATGTAAATAGGAAGAACAATTATCATAAAATAATAAAAAAAATCACTGTTGGAAAAATTATATAAAATAAGCTTGAGCTCAAAGAAGAGATATGACAAGATACCTTTTTTTCTGTGGCTTGGCAGAGGTAGGAGGTCCTTGGGAATGAAACATATAGTACCAGTTCTTTTTTTAATGGATAAATTGGTTTTGCTTAAGTTTTTTCACTTTTTCTTATTTTTTTTTGTTTTAAGGGATGACAGAGAGATGATTTAAAAGGAAAAGAGATCAATTTAAAAAAAATCTTAATTTTTCGAAGAGAAAAATACAGCAAATCTAAACCAGCTCTAAGATTTATCAATATCTCCCAGCCTGTCAATCTCCCTAGTTCAATCAGAATTTTATAATTTGTTAATGCACTTGCATTTTTGCCTTTATTTTACTAACTTCATTTTTTTCCTTAGATATATTAAAATGAGCTCTTGAGTCTTCTTTGGTATATGAGGTTATCCAAGTTGGGGAAATTTAATCCTGGCTAATTTCCAGAGTTATTAAATAGGTCTATGGTGTTTCACTTGAACCGAGAGATAACATTGCTTGCTTGTCCCTTTTCTGAAAAGAAACTTTGAAACCGAGGTTGGGAGAATTCTTTATTATAATTTGCTCCAAATGAAAATCCAGCTATTACTCAGATATAAGATATTCTACTTATTATTTTGGTTTGCCCCATTAGACAAGTGGTATTTGCATTTTATTTTTATTTATTTGAAAGTTATTTGCATTTTATTTTTATTAAGGTCTTAAAACGAATAAGTCTTAGAACAAAACTTGATGATGATAGCATCCTCATACTATTATACATTCAAGCTATAAAGGAGAAAAGCACAGTTAATAAAGTACTCTTCACTTGATAGGAGATAATACTATTAAGCAGCTAGTAAGGAAGGCTTTTATATACCTTTTGAATATGTATAAAGTAGTTTGAATTTTAAAGTGTATGTGGTCCCTAAAGTCAAAAGGAATGAACTCAAAGGAAAATATTTCAAAATGATTTAGTAATGGCCAGACTTCTAAGTAGCTAGGTGGTGTAATGGAGAGTGCTGGATTTGGGGTTAGCAAGACTTCAATTCAAATCTGGCCTATTAGTTGTTGGATACCTCAATTTCCTTATCAGTAAAATGGGGATAATAACACCTTCCAGATTTGCTATGAGGATAAAAATGATGCTACTATCAATATTCTTTCTCTACCCACCTACTTCTCTCTGTTTACATGTACCTTTGATCCTAAATAATTTAGGGGCTAACCTCCTTTTTTTCCCTTTTTTTTCTTTGGGTCACTAACTGAACTAGAGCTGAAGTGTCAAATGCAAAGAGAAAGGGGCACTAAACTCTACATAAGGATCCCTGTGGGCCACATACTGATTTCAAAAGCTACATATTAACATTTTCTATATTTTAGTGTGTTTTTTATTTATTTTGTAAAATATCTCAGATTTATTTAGATCTGGTTTGGGTACTTGTTTTTTTGACATCTCTGAACTAAAGGATGGGTAGAGAAAAGAGGTAAACTTAAGTCTCAAACTGACTTTCACTGATCTGGGTTCTAGTAAGCTTATTTAGATTTTCACTTTCATTTACTAGAGAACACTAATATGAAACTGTATAGAAATAAATAGCTGTTCCAGTAGAGAAAAATTGTTCACAAAGATGACAGGAGGCATTCACAAGGAAATAAGAGGGAATCAGATAGTTGTTTGGAGAACGAAATGAATGGATTTTTAAGTGAAGGCATGGTCATCTAAGCAGGGTTCAATAGAACAAAATAAATATTATTAGGAAAAGATTATTCATTTGCTTAGGAAAAATTATAATTCTTACTGTGTAGTATAGTGATATGCCTGTAAGTTAGGAGAAATCCTGTTTAAAATTCTTCCTCAGAACAGTTTTGCAACTACTGAAAATCATTTTTATTTATGAACCTCAGCTTCCTTATTTATAAAATGGGAATATAGGGGGTGGCTAGGTGGTGCAGTGGATAGATCACTGGCCTTGCAGTCAGGAGTACCTGACTTCAAATGCGGCCTCAGACTCTTAATAATTACCTAGCTATGTGGCCTTGGGCAAGCCACTTAACCCCATTGCCTTGAAAAAATCTTAAAAGGGGGGGGGGTAATATAATTGTTGTGAGAACTGACTGTAATAAACTTGTAAAAAGTAGTTTGTAAGCCTTAAGAAACTCAATATAAACATCCTTCTTGTTGGCAAAATAGTATAATGGTTCCATATTCTTATATGGAACCACTCCAGTGAATCTTTAAAAGAAATTCATTAAAAAGTAATTTGTGAGTGATTTTAAAATGTTATAAGTTTCTATTCTTGTTAAGTTTTGAGTTTGAGATCTCAACACCTTTTGTATTAAATGAGCAAGTTCTGAAGTTTATTGTCAATGAAGTGAATGTAGAAGAAAAATGGAGAGGTATGAAGTTAGGGAGAAAAATTAACTGAGTACTATTGAATTGATGATCTCTGTCCCATCTGAGGAGCTGATGGCGAACCCTTTAATTTAACCCTTTGGTGGGTTCCCTGAAAAAGAAAAGACCCATTCCCTTTGATGCCCAAGGTGTCCTCTAATGACAGATCTGAACTGGAGTGAAAACAAAGTACCCTGAATGAAGACCTTCCATCTGTGAGACCCCATGGAGTCACTGCTGGCAGCCAGGCTTGTATTTAGCTGGAGCAATGCTAAAATGACTTAAGGAAAATTTCCTGGCTTTGGAAGGATGAAAGCAGAAAGGGAAATCAGCTTCAACTTCCAAAAATATAAAAAGCACATGACTTGTTGGGCCCCTTTCTGCTCCCAAGTTCCGTGAAACCCCTCATTTCTACAGACTGAGTAGTTATCTCCTCTTTCTCTTTAATCACAATTTAATCTTCTCGAGTTGTTAATGGAATGTTCCATAGCAGGGGCTAAATCAATGCTTATTGACTGGTTTGTTTTGAGTTGTTGGCTATGACCAAGAGTCACAGCAAGTTCTTAGAGCTGAGGGAAAGAAAACTGCATGAAGAACAGGCTTCTAAGCACCTGTTTACTACCAAATTCTGCAGTTCCTGGGCTCCTCATGGCCTGCCTGTGCACTGTGTCAGGAGGTATGACTCTTCACTCAATCAGCAGCCTTTCTTGGACCCCACACCTGAGCTTGGTGAACTGGGAGTCCCGTTACCATCTGATGCCCCTGCATGGCATTATGGACTATGACAAATCCCTTGCCCTCTGGGGGCCTCAGTGTTCTCTTTTGTAAAATGAGGGCTTTGTATTCTCTGACCTCTAAGGTCTTGTGACCATACTTTTCCTAAGAATGTCAGGGTTACACTGAGGAGGTATAGTCACACCTTTTTTTTTTTTAAATATTCAATGGACAGGATTTGAAGGATAAACAGGAGAGGGAACCGATTGGAAGCAGATTTATCATCTACACTGCTGCCAAATTCCTAGATTTTGTAGATTTATTTTATATCATTTTATTTTGCTCATTTTATATTCTAGACTCCCAGGTAATTTTCCATATGCATCTTCCAACCCTGTGCCTTTGCCAGGTTGTGCCCCACTCCTAAAACAAAAACTTGTTCAGTTCAACCCCTTAGAAGTTCTATATCACTGAGAAAGAGTATTACAAATAAAGAGTGAAGAAAAGAAAGGTTCTTGATTTTTTGAGAGAGACAATACTACTGGGGGTAAGAGAAGGCCACAGATGATGATTCAGACTTATAAGCAGGAGAACAAACAATTAGTATCACAGAATATAAAGTAGGAGAAAATATCCAAGAGGAGAGTAGGGGTGGCTAACTGTTTACAAAGGTCAGAGAAAAGTCAATGAATAAAAAAAAAATGTGAAGGAAGGTGGCAGAGCAGTACCATATTTCAGACTACATTACAAAGCAGTGATCATCAAAACAACTTGTTAATAGCTAAGAAATGGAGTAGTGGTTCACAGGACTAGACTAGGTAGAGAGGAGTAAATAAACCCAAAGATCAAGCTTTGGAAGAAAAAAGTCATCATTTAACAAAAAAATTGCTTTGAAATCTAGAAAATAGTTTGGAAGAAACTAGGCACTGACCAACATCCACACCATAGTTTTTCTGAGTATGTTAGTATGTGTATGTGTGTATGTGTGTGTGTGTATGTGTGTATGTTTTCTTTTGCAACATGCATAATATGGAAAATTGTTTGCATGACTTCACATGTGTAATCATTATATTGCTTGCCTTCTTGAGGGGTGGGAGGGAGGAAAAGAATTTGGAATTCAAAATTTTAAAAAACTGAATTTTAAAATTTTTTATGTGTAATTGGTAAATAATTAATTAAATAAAAATATATGAAAAGTCAAGTGGAAAGCTCATGGTATTTAGCAGTAAAGCATTCAATAATATTCAATAATAATCCCTGGTAATAGTAGCTTTAGTTGAGTGGTAGGGTCTGACTGGAAAAGGTTGAGAAATGAGGCTGAACAATTATGATCATTTCCATTTTATAAATGAGGAAATTCAGGGATATGTTAAAACAGTAATGGGTCTGGGTCTAAACACAGTTCTTGAAGCTAAAGTTCATTTCCTCCCTCTTTGGAGCCAACCTTTCTCCCTACAGTCCTCTCTAAATGAGCAAGTGACAAGGCCTCTCCAATAATAATGGTAATAATGGTAGTCAATTAGTCAATAAACACTAATTAAGGGGGTTTACTATATGCCAGGCCTTGTGCTAAGTGCTGAGGTCAGAAATATAAGAGTGAAAATAAAAAAAAGTACACAAGTGAACTAGAACCTGTTGTCAGGGTCTTTAGATTCTAATGGGGTGGGGGAAGGATGTCGATACATGTCTATACATGCATCTATGTACTTACAATCCATATATGTGAACCATATAAATGGTTCACAGGGTGGCAATGGGAAGGAGGGAACTAACTTTATATATACATGTCCAAGTCCTGATCTTTATGGCATTCAAGTCACAGGTTAATTCTAAGTCCTTCCAGGCATATTAGCAAAACCTTCAGTTCCCAAAAAAAATGTAATTCAATCCTTTTTTTTATAGCTACAACTGCTAAATGAAATCAAGTTATGATTTATGAAGTGTAAGAAGCCAGTTTGTGATTTTTCAATTGTGCGTTTACTGAAATGTTTGGCACCTTTTCTGTAGTCTTGTTCCTAACCAGGAGGAAGAAGCCAACTACTGCAGTTGCACATATTCAAGCTGTGCCATGAATGATTATACAGAGGTCAGAAGTGCCTCAGTCAATCATATGCCTACATTTGAAAATATTTTACCTAAAACAAAGAGAATTAAGTTATATCTACAAAAATGTAGTATCTTAAAATGCATAAATAGGTTACACATTTCAGATTTTGGATATTGGTATCCAGATATCACATGTGAAAAAAATTGCTCTCATCAGGTATAATTTATATGGTTTTACCTGAGTATCTGTTTATTAATGTAATTAATAATAAAGAAGGAAAAATGAAAAGAAAAACCAAGATGATAGTTGCAAACATTTAGAAGTCAAGTTTCCTCAATGCTTCTCAGTATAAAAGAATAAGTTGGAGGTTATAGGATCTTAGACTAATACTGTATGTACTAAAGGAGGGAGTCTGGGGGTTAGAAACACACCCTAAGGATGGTTCAATTCCTTCAAAATCAACCAGATGGCACAGTCACCTCTTTGAAAACAAACAAAACCCCTAAACAAACAAGAAGAAAAATGATTTTTTTGAGGCAGCCTTGGGCAGCATATTCAAGAAATGAGGCAACTATAAATCTGGACTACATTACCTTAAACAAAACAAATACTGATTTAAAAATATTTATAAACACAACTAATAAGATTATGTTAAAAAACAACTGCATACATCTTTATTTAAATGAGGATAGCCAATAATCCAGCTGCTATGTATAAAGATACTGGCAGAAAACATCATTTTTTAAGAGGCTATTCCAGAAAGAAGGAGAGCATCAAGGGAAAAAGACTGTTTTCTTATTATTTTAATGTTTTAAAAAAATCTAATTTTAGCACTAATTTTATTATCCATTTAAGTTAGATAGGCATTAAATAGTATATTTATATAAATGATTATTAAAAGGTATTTTAATTAATTAATTAATAATTAAAAATACAGTCTTAAAATGATTGGCCACTGATCTACATATTATATTGGATTACCACTACCACACCTCTACCTCAAGTAGTAGGCAGACTAAAAGGACCTACATGGACAAAAATATTCAAAGTACTTCTTCTGACAGCATAAAACTGGAAATTTAGGAGATGTCCATGTTTTGGGGAAATGGCAGACCAAATTATAGTATATAAACATAATGGAATATTATTGTGCTACAAGAAATGATGAAATAAATGGTTTTAGAGAAACCTGGGATGATTTGTATGAACTGATACAGAATGAAGTAAGCAGAACCAGGAGAAGAATTTATACAATGACACCAAAATTATATTGAGAAACAACTTTGAAAGATGTGAGAACTCTGATTTAGGTAATGATCAATTACAGTTCCAGATGACTTACGATTAAGTATACTGTTTACTTTATAGAGAGGGGATGAAGAGATGAATTC